>NC_062215.1:72780692-73085842 GCF_902686445.1 Sciurus carolinensis | reverse complement strand
ATTTGTACAAAAGAAGAATAATGTAGGAATGGAGGTGATAAAATGG
This sequence comes from Sciurus carolinensis, assembly GCF_902686445.1. NCBI lineage: Eukaryota > Metazoa > Chordata > Mammalia > Rodentia > Sciuridae > Sciurus > Sciurus carolinensis. The sequence goes on along the minus strand of NC_062215.1, from coordinate 73,085,796 downwards.
AAAAATGTAAGGAATATAGATAATGCTCAACAAGTTTGACTTTGGGTAGGAAGTGCATATTTTGTTTTTCATATAGACAGAAAATCAATAAACCAAATTAAAAATTCAATGGAAAGCATCACCAATGGACTAGACCTCTTTGAAGACAGACTTTCAGAAAATGAAGACAAAATATATAATCTTGAAAATAAAGTTGACCATGGAGAAAAGATGTTAAGAGATCATGAACAGGATTTCCAAGAAATATTAGATGACATGAAAAGTCCAAATTTAAGATTTTTATTGGGATAGATAAATTCTCAGAAATTAAAATGAAAGGAACAACATTTTGATGAAATAATATCAAAATTTTCCCAATCCTAAAGAATGAAATGGAAAATCAAACATAGGAGGCTTAGAGGATTCCAAATATACAAAATTACAACAGACCTACACCAAGGCACATTATTATGAAAATGCCTAACATACAGAATAAGAATAGAATTTTAATGTCTGCCAGAGAAAAATGATGAGTCACATTTAGAAGGAAACTAATCTGGATCTCAGTTGATTTCCCAGTCCAGACCCTCAAAGCTAGGAGGTCTTGGAATAATATATATCAAGCTATGAAAGAAAAGAGATGCCAACTAAGAATAGTATGCTCAGCAAAATTAAGCTTCAGAATTGATGATAAAATAAAAATCTTCCATGATAAAATTTAAAATAATTCACTACTAGAAAGCCTGCACTATAAAATATTTTGTAAAGAAGAAATGTAAACTAAATGTGAAAATCAGCAAAGGGAGGAACTACACTAGAAGTATAGTTAATTAAAGAGAAACTAATTCAAATTAAGAACCAGAAATAAATCAAAATGACAGGAAATAGAAATCAATTCTAAATAATAAGATTCAATGTAAATGGTCTAAACTCATCAATCAAAATAAAGAGACTGGCAGATTTTATTAGAACAACAAGATCCAACAATATGCCATCTCCAAAGACCCAGCTCATAGGCAAAGATATCCACAGACTAAAAGGTGAAAGAATGGGAAAAAAAAAACACATCATTCACATGGATCTCATAAAAAGTAGGAGTTTCTATCCTAATATCAGATAAAGGGAATTTTAAACCAAAGTTAATAAAAAGGAACAAAGAAGGACATTTCATACTACTTAAGGGAATTATATATCAACAATACATAGCAATAATAAATATGCACCAAACAACGGACCATCTACATATATGAAACAAATCCTTCTCAATTTCAAGAGTCTAATAGACCACAACACAATAAAGCTGGGTGACTTTAACATACCTCTCTCACTACTGGATAGATCTTCCAAACAAAAACTAAATAAAGAAGTTATAGAACTAAAAAATGCAATTAATAATTTAGACTTAACAGACATATATAGAATATTCATCCATCAATGATGGAATACACCTTTTTCTCAGCACCATGTGGTTTCTTCTCTAAAATAGACCATATCTTAGGCCACAAAGCAACTTCTGCCAAACCCCTCCACCCCCAAAAAATAGAAATAATGCCTTGCATTCTATCAAATTATAATGGAATCAAATTAGAAATCAATGACAAAATAGAAAATAGAAACTACTATAGCACCTAGAGACTAAATAATATGCTATTTAATGACCAATGAAGAGCTGAAGACATCAGGGATGAAATTTATAAAGTACATAGAAGTAAATGAGAATAGTGACACAAAATATCAAAACCTCTCAGACACTATGAAGGCAGTTCTAAGGGAAATTTATTACTTTGAGTACATTCTTTAAAAGAATAGAAAGTCACCAAGTAATTAACCTAATATCACATCTCAAAGCCCTTCAAAAAGAAGAATAAACAAACACCAAAAGCAGTAAAAGACAAAATAATTAAAATCAGAGCTGGAATCAATGAAATTGAAAGAAACAAAAAATCCAAAAAAATCACTAAAGCAAACAGTTGATTCTTTGAAAAAATAAAGCTGTTACACCCTTAGCCAATCTAACAGAGAGAGAAAACTCGAATTACTAAAATTTGTGATGAAAAAAGGAAAGACCATAATGAACACTACTGAAATACAGATAATTAAGAACTATTTTGAAAGTTTATACTGTAATAAAATAGAAACTCTTGAAGACAAGGACAAATATCTGTAGACATATGACCTACCCAAATTTGGATTAGGAGAATATAGAAAATTTAAACACCTATTTCAAGCAATGAATTTGATGATGCCATCAAAGCCCTAAAACCAAAGAAAAACTCAGGACCATATGAATTCTCTGCAAAGTTATTCCATACCTTCAATGAAGAAACAACACCAATCCCTTTCAAATTATTCCATGAAATTGAAGGAAGAAAACCTTCCAAACTCATTCTATTAAGCTAGTATCACCTTGATGCCAAAACCATATAAAGACACATCAAGGAACAGAACCAGAAAAGATCAATATCCCTGATGAACACAGATGTGAAAATTCTTAATAAAATATGGCAAATTGCATACAAAAAGATATTAAGAAGATAATGCACCATGATCAAGTGGGGTTTATCCCAGTGATGAAAGGTTTGTTCAACATATAGAAATCAATGAACATAATCCATCAGGTTAATAGATTTAGAGACAAGAAACACATGATTAGCTCAATAGATGCAGAAAAAAGCATTTGACAAAATACAGCATCCATTCATGTTCAAAACACTAGAACAATTAGGGATAGTAGGAACATACCATAACATTATAAAAACTATATATGTTAAACCCAAGGTTAACATCATTCTTAAAGGAGAAAAATTGAAAGCATTCTCTCTAAAACCTAGAACAAGACACTGATGCACTATTTTACCACCTCTATTCAACAAAATCCTGGAAACTCTAGTCAGAGCAATTAAAACAGAAGAAAGAAATTAAAGGTATATGAATATTTGCTGATGACATGATTCTACATTTAGAAGACCCAAAAAACTCCACCGGCAAACTTCTAGAACTCATAAGTGAATTCAACAAAGTAGCAGGGTATTAAATTAATACTCATAAATCAATTGCATTCCTATACATTAATAGGAATCAACTTTGAGAGAAAGTAAGAAGACTCTCCCATTGACAATAACCTCAAAAAAATAAAATAATTGGGAATCAATCTAAAAGAAGAGGTGAAAGACTTCTATAATAAAAATCTCAGAATGCTAAAGAAAGAAATTAAAGAAGACCTTAGAAGATGGAAAGTTCTCCCAAATTATTGTATAAGAAAATTAATATTGTCAAAATGGCCATATTACCAAAATTACTATATAGATTTAATGCAATGCCTATTAAAATTTCAATGATGTTCTTCATAGAAATAGAAAAAGCAGTCATGAAATTCATTTGGAAAAATATGAAGATATAATTGCCAAAGCAATTCTCAGCAAGAATAGTGAAGCAAGAGACATCACAATACCAGAACTTAAATTATACTACAGTGCAGTAGTAGCAAAAAAATGGCATGGTATTGGCACCAAAATAAACAGGCAGACCAATGGTACAGAATAGAAGACACAGAGACAAACCCAAATAAATAGTTATCTCATACTAGACAAAGGTGCCAAAAACATACATTGCAGAAAAGATAGTCTTTCAACAAATGGTGCTGGGAAAACTGAAATCCAAATGTAGCAAAATTGAAATTAAATTATTCTCTCTCACCCTGCACAAAACTCAAAGTGGATCAAGGACCTAGGCTTTAGAACAGAGACCTGTGCCTACTAGGCACAAAACAAAACAAAAAAACAAAACAAAAAAAAAATTGACCCGAGGCCCAAATCTTCATTACCAAATTCCTCAACAAAACTACTAAAGTGCAAGACATAAAATCAAGAATCAATAAATGGGTGGGTATCAAACTAAAAACTTTCTTCACAGCGAAGGAAACAATCAAGAATGCAAACAGAGAGCCTACAGGATGGTAGAAAATATTTGACATCTGGACCTCAGATAGAGCATTTAATCTCCAGGAAATACAAAGAACTCAAAAAACTTAATAAAAAAAAATAACCCAATTAAAAATGGGCTAAGGAACTGAGCAGGCACTTCAGGGAAGAAGAAATATGATTGTGAACAAATATATGAAAAAATGTTCAACATCCCTAGCAATTACAGAAATGCAAATTGAAACTTAACTGAGATTTCATTTCACTCCAGTCAGAATAAGAAATATCAAGAATACAAGCAACAATAAATGTTGGCAGGAATGTGGGAAAAAAGGTACCTTCATACACTATTGGTGGGATTGCAAATTGGTGCATCCACTCTGGAAAGCAATATGGAGATAACTCAGAAAACTTGGAGTGGAACCATTATCCATTATCACACTCCTTGGTTTATACCCAAAGGACTTAATATCAGCATACTACAGTGATGCAACCACATCAATGTTTACAAGCAGCTCAATTCACAATAACCAAACTATGGCACCAACCTAACCTAAGTGTCCTTGAACAAATGAATGGATAAAAAAATATAAGATATATGTATACACACACATACACACAGTGGAATATTACTCATCCATAAAGAAAAATGAAATTATAGTATTTGCTAGTAAATGGATGGAACTGGAGACTGATGCTAAGTGAAATAAGCCAATTCCCCAAAACCAAAGGCCGAATGATTTCTCTGATATGCAGATAAGGCAGTGTAAGGGAAGAATGGAAGCTCATTGGATTAAACAAAAGGAAATGAAAGGAAAGGAGGGACAGTGAGAATAGGGAAAATAAGTGAATTGCACATTACTTTCCTATGGTTGTATATGAATACATGATTAGTGTAACTCCACATTCTGTACAACCACAAGAATGAAAAATTATACTCCATGTATGTACAATATGCCAAAATATATTCTAGTGTCATATATAACTAAAAAGAACAAATAAAAAAATTTGAAAATAATTGAAAAAAAAACAAATGAACTAAAACAAGAAAAAAGAGAACAGAATGATTTCTATACTGAATACTTAAAATGAATATAAAGAACATAGAAAAGCATAGTGAATATTTAAGTGTCTTTGGAAGACAGGTAGTGGATAGCTGGATGGGCAGCTCCTTTGTTGTAACCAGAAGAAACAGAACAAGCAAAAGTGTAAATCTATCTGTATCTTGGATAGTGGAAATGGAGGATGCACTTCCATTCTGCTCTGTGAGGTAGGAGCTATAGGCATTTGCAGAGAGTAGGTAAAGAGAGAAACTTGATTAAAGAGGCTGCAAAAGAAGAGAAATAAAATATTTGCACAACTTCACCTAGAAGTTTCTCTCTTAAGAATTAAGTCTAGGGAAATAATAAATGCATATGAAATTTCATTCATAATTATATATTTATTATGGTTTTATTTAATTTCAAAAAATGAAAACAATTTAACTATTGAAGACGAAAAGGGTGAGTCAATGAATTGTAATACATTTGATGTATAGAACATTTTACATTCATTACAATGTATAAGATATTTTAATAGATAGGAATATGTACTTTTATTAACTTAATTGAAAGTTCTGTACTGAAATTTTGTATAAATATTTTTCTACTCAAAATGCAAGACTGGAACATAATCATTAGAGTCTTAACAATAAACATGTCTTGGTAGTAAGGTAACAGATATGTCTTTTACTTTTATGTGCTTTTTTATTTCAAGATTTTACAATGAATAGGTATTATAAAAGTCATAAAATTGACTTCATGTATTTTGTCTTTTAACTTTCATTTTGATATAATTTTAGATTTTCAGAAAAGTAGCAAGAGTTATACACACAAATAACTCAGATACCCCAGTTGTTAAGTTTAGTCATCTTCTTTGTTCTTTTTTTCCATATATATAATGCCTATTTTTAAAAATATGATCCCCTTCATCTCAAAGTTCTTCAAACTTTCACTTTTCAGAATTCTCCACTGATAAATTTTTATTACAACTACTTCTTAGTATGATAGTGACTAAATGGCAATTTGCAAGTTCCATGATTCCATCTACACTTATTAATTGCCTTTCTCCTGTGAGGAAGAACTTCCGTATCTTAGGCATGCATGTATGTACATCAGAATGCACTCATGGATTCTTATTTTACTTAGTGGATTATAATCTGTCAGTATCATTATTAATTTTGACCAGTTTTTTTTTTCCATATTTGACTTGTCTCTTAAATTAGCTCTTTTGACCTTCTGGTAAGTTACTAACATGTGTTAAGCAATCCTGCAATTTCTAGAAAAAGAAAACATTCCTGTTTTATATACTTGCCAGGTGAAACCTGGAATCAGCCATTTCTCAAAAATAGCATTGATTTCTTTTTGTGGAGAATGATAAAAAGAAACAAAAATCTGGGTGTTACTTGTCCACATTGAATTGATGTAGGGAACTCATTGCTTGTGGGTCCTCTAAGCTGAGAACACTAGGAAATTTATCTATCATCTATATACATATTTCGACTCTAGTCCAACATCTCAGGATTCATTTTCACCTTTACAGATTTCATATCTGCAACTCCCTTGTCTGACAGAGTTGTCTTCTTCCTAACTAAGGGGAAAGAAAGCAGGATCTTAAGATTCTGACTACATAACTATCTTGAGCCTGAGCCCAGTCCCTTCCTGCTTGTTTTCCTGAGAGCTAACCTGTTTCTGAATTGTACATTCTAGGAGCTCTGCAGGCAGAAGAAACATGACTCCTGATACTGCAAATAATGTGCTTACTCACAAGAACTTCATGTCTATTTAAATATTTTAATCAGAATGATATAGGTGAGTCCATTCTCAGAATTAGGCATGAACATGAAGAAAAAGACAGATATCTATTGACCCTGTTTGGGCACTGTCAAGAGCAAAGATTAGCAAGATATCTCATGTTCAGTTAAAAATATCTGAGCTGGATTGAATTGGAGGGACTAAGCCATATCTAAGTTATTTTGTCAACTTGTTCCCTTCTACTAGCTTGATAAATGTATCAAAGTTTCTCAACATTTTAAGTTTAAATATGTTCTTTTCCTATGTGTTTAATAATAAAATTATTTTCCATCCTCATGGTTCAAATTCCTTTCTTACAGTTCTTATATCAACATCCTTAATTTAGACCTACTGTCTTTGTTCCAGAATTTTAAAATGTTATATAATACCTCCACCTAAAATTTCTGTAAGGAATCAAGCTTTTCATGTTTAAATGCATGATCTTCACCCTTAAGCTCAAGTTCTCTGTTGATCCATCCACTGTCGTCACACAAATCAATGAGATTACGATTCCTCCTATTCTTCCTATTTTTTATCTTCATATTCAATCATACTTAATGCTAATATTTTTGATTCTGTCAATTTATTTCCATATGCAATGCTGCATTCTTTTGTATTAGTGTTCTCTAGAGGAATAGAATCAACAGGAGCTATGATTATATGAAAGGGGGATTTATTAGATTGGCTCACACGACCAGAAGCTGGATGGTCCACAATGACTGTCTGCATGCTGGAGAGCTGCAGGAACCAGCAGTTATGCACTCCAAGAGGCAGAAACCCCAGAGGTGGAAGCCCCAGAATAAGAGGGATCAAGAGTGTTACCCTAGTCCAAGACTGAAGGCTTCTGGAAACTTCCTGGAAAATCACTGGCAGAGTCTGCTTTGGAAGAATGAAGGAGTGAGAGTCTGATACCTTCAGATGATGGAAGCAGCAGTCAAGAACTGTTCAAGAGGAGTCGAGTTTGCATCTGCATCTGCTCTCTTGTTCTTCCAAATTTTATTCCATCCAAGCCGACATCCTATTGGATGGTGCTGCTCATGCTTAAGGAGGGTCTCCACTTCAGCCCACCATCCATCATTCTAATAATTTCTAGACACATCCTCATTGACACACCCAGAGGCCTCTTAATCATAGGCATCTCTTAATCCAATCAAGTTGACAAATTTAACCATTACACTACTCTAAGAGAAAAGAATTTTTCTTGTGCTACAGAAATACATTGTTTTCCCAACATCTTGACTTATACATCTCCAATGCATATTCATATCTATAAACAAGAATTATGCACACTTTAAAATATGAATATGCTTAAAGTGATCAATAACTCAAATTTCATTTATGATTAAGACCCCCAAATTCCTAAGATCGACCAACATGACAATATACAATCTCACATATTTCTTCTTTACAAGTTTACCTGGCATCAACCACAATATCCCTCTTTCTTTCTGTGATTCAGCAGCAGGTAGCAATGGATCTACCTGCACTAGGATTTTATCACATAATGTTCCTTCTTAACCTACTTAATCTAAATTTATTCCAAACAGTTCTATTCAAAAGCTACTTGCTTAAGACACTTGTCCCTAATACTCAATTAGCATTAGCACTCTTTCATTGGACGCTGACCTCCTTTATAACTCTTACCAGGGTTGTGATCAGATAATTGTATAAGTGCCATGTTTGAATCTATCACAAGAAAAAATCCTATTCAGAACAAGATCAAGCTGTCTTATTCACTTCTCTAACTCAAGAGTCTACAGAAGTACTTGCCATATTACCTCATCACACAGTACATTCTAGTTTTATGTTTAGGCTTTTATGAATTGTCAAGGCTTAGATAAGCATAGGAAATGTTTCCAAGTGGGAACTAAAGCATAAGAAACCACATTCAGGTAGGAATGAAGGTGCATCTTACTGTCTAAAGGATATAGTTGAGTGTGAAAATTGCACTGAAGACAGAAGAAAGCTTTCTTTTGATCCAATAAGGAATTTCCCTGAAGAATTTATTTAACAAAAAAAGCAAGCACCAGCCATTATATTTGTCATAAACATTCATGTGTATTTTCCTATTTTATGATGTCTTTCTCTAAGCCTTCAGGCCCTCTTCCAGCCACACATTCTCAAGGCAAGTCTTCCTTCTCCCTAGTTCTTGCTAGTTAGAGAATAAGTTCCACTCACTCCCATGACCTTCATTTTTCAAGGAAAACTTGGGCTAACTCAGGTTTTTACTTGAGGATTTAGCAATTAATATATTTTAAATTAGCTTATGCTTTTGTGAAGCGAATTTTGTTATGTTTGCATGATTTAGCTTGTGAGTTAAATAGCAATAAGAAAATGTATACATTGTTACTGAAGATTTAATTTTTCTCTCCAGTTCTCACTACCCCTGGTGCTTAACTCTATCAAAGTCCCCAACACTCTTCTGTTCTTCCTTAATTATGATGCTTTAAGGATAGAGTAACTTCATGTTGTTTATATTCTCCAGAGTCTAACATGGTACCTGGTTTATAATAGTTGCTCACAAAATATTTGTAAGAAATCAATAAATGACTCTGGTAGACAGCAAATGATTCTGATTGATTTTACCAAGGAGTTAACTGAGTGACATAAAAAGAGAGAAGAGATAAACACTCAAGATATGGTATATCAAACAATAGATTATAAGAATCTAGTTTGACACCCACAAGGGTGATGGGGGGTGACATAGTATCATACACATGAAAAGAGTCATAGTTTTTGCTAGACAATTAGAGAAATGAAAATCAAAACTATTCTAAGATTTCATTTCACTCCAATCAGAATGACAGTCATCAAAAATGCAAGCAACAATAAATGTTGGTGAGGATGTGGGGAAAAAATTACACTCATACATTGCTGGTGAGAATGCAAAATGCTGCAACCATTATGGAAAGCAATATGGAGATTTCTCAGAAAACTTGGAATGGAACCACAATTTGACCCAGTTATCCTACTCCTCAGGTTATACCCATAGGACTTAAAATCAACATACTACAGTGACATAGTCACATCAATGTTTATAGCAGCTCAATTCACCATAGTTAAAATATGGAACCAACCTAGACGCCCTTCAACATATGAATGCATAAAGAATAAAGAAACCGTGGTGTGTGTGTGTGTATATATAAATATATATGATGGAATATTAGCCTTAAAGAAGAATGATATTCTGGCATTTGCTGGTAAATGGAAGGAATTAGAGAATATCATGCTAAGTGAACTAAGCCAAACCCCCAAAATCAAAGGCTGAATGTTTTCTCTGTTATGCAGATGATAATTCGAAATAGGAGGAGGGATAGGAAAGAATAAAGTTACTTTATATTAGGCAGAGGGGACTGAAGGGAGGGAAAGGAGTATCAGGGTAGGAAGAATAGCAGAGTGAAACAGACATTATTACCTCATGTACATATATGACTGCATGACTGATGTGATCCTACAATATGTATGATCCAAAAAATGAGAGATTATACTCCATTTATGTATGATCTATCAAATGTATAAATGCATATCTACTGTCATGTACAACAAATTAGAACAAATAAAAAAATAGAATAAATTTTTGCTAGATAGATTAACATTCAAAGATATTCTTGTCATTTTGAAGCTTTGTGGTTCATTACTCAAATTCCCTGAGCCTGTTTATTGCCTATACAATGAATTAGAAGGGGATAATATATACCTCATTGGTTATTTTACATTGTCAAGGCCAAAGGTGGGAAGAGTTGATATATCATGACAATATACAAGGGAAAATGTTTTGCTTCCATGATTTATTTCTAATGAATGTTGGCCATTAACATAACTGACAATTCATTATAAAATGTATAGTGAATTAAATGTTCTTTCAAAGAGGAATAGAGGAGTGAAAGATCTCTGATGTAGTGCCATAAATGTTAAATGAGAAGGTGTTTAGTGTTTTCCTGATAGAGCCTAAGACCTGACTCAGAAAGATGAAGTGGGTTCTCTGCTTCATCTCATGAAATGATAGAAATCTAAGCAGTTCATTTTATGATAAAGGTCTGGGAGGGGAAACTCAGAACTAATGTTCTATGCACATGAAATTTTAGCTCCAAATGAAACCAAACACAAGACCTAAAGCAAATCACTTAAATTCTCCTTTTAATCTTTACCTCTATCAGTTTCATTGAATCATGAGCCATCTTCCAGGGATACACACAACTTGGATAAGTGTTTATTCAGTACAGGCAAATTTTAGGAGCCCAAGGTGACACATAAATCCAGAGAAGTGGTAGTCATATCTGCAGCAAGTGCAGGCAGGACATTCTTCCAGGAGAAGATTTTGTCATCTGAATGGGTGACAGAAAGTCAAGGCCCAGAAGTTATTTGGGAATTACTCTTAAAGGTCTCGTAAGACTGTGAATAAAATGACAACCATTTCACATACAATTGTCCCAATAGCTTTTTAAACAAAACTTCATAACATATATATCTGAGAATCAGTAGGGACCATCTCATAACAGTGCATACTATGACTGCAAACATGCAAAATATAGCTTTGCAAAATATAGACATGCAATATAAGGGTATGCAGAATATTAAATGTCCTAGGACAAAGTATCCAAACAATGAAGGTATTTCATATATATTCTCGGTTAACTAATCCATAAGGCTGATATTATAACTATTGCATGCAAGTGAGAAATAAGAAAATGAGGATTAGAAAGAAATTTTTGTTTATTTTTCCCTCAAAGTCACATAAAATACAATGTCTAAGTAGTGACTGAAAAAAAAAAAACCTAATTTTCTTGCCTCAAACACAATTATACTGAGGGGATGTGATGATTTATGAATCATTTTATTTTTCTATTTTCCCAAATATATTGAATACTATAGCATTTTCAGTATAAACTGAAATAAAAATATAGCATAAAAGGTTATCTACTTATTTCAAAGTACTTCTATAACTCAAAATATTTTTGGAATTCCTGTTTATAGTTGCTTTCAGAGTCAGCAGCATGCCTGCTTAAGCAGATCGCAGTTATGAAGGAGTCTGATTTTAGGAAAAGATGACATTTAGAAGTAAAAGTGGAGAAAAAGATCAGTTACCAAAGCTGATAAAACATATTTTGTAAAAAATGAAATGTGACTATCAAGTAATGTATTTGTTTCTCTTTCTATTTCTCCTGTTGGCATACTGTCCCTAAGGTCTTGTTTAAAAGGGGCACTCACAAATACTTGAAAAAAAATGTATTTTTATAAATAACATTTTTTTTTTACTAGGGATTGAAACCAGGGGCACTTTGCCACTGGGCAACATTCCCAACTCCCCTCTTCCTTTTTTTTTTTTTTCTTTTGAGACTGTCTCACTAGTTGCTGCTGTTGAACCTGTAATCCTCCTGCTTCAACCTCTCAGGATGGTTGGGTGCCACTGCACCGAACCCAAAGTAACATTTTCAAAAGGAAAAATATGCAGATGTGTAACTTTTTTTTTTTTTGGAGGGGAAGGAAAGAGAGTTTGAATAATGAAAGAGTTCTGATTTCTAGTCAAAATGGCCTGAGTTCAAATCCTAACTCAACTACCTTCCACTATGAGCTCCAATTACATCTGCAAAGTGGAGATAAATATTGTCTATGTATTGATATTAAATGTATTGGTATTAAAACGTATTGCCTATATGTAAACTGTAATGGAACTTTGTGGTAACACATACAAATCACTTAACACAAGTCTCAACCGGAAACCATGCAAAAAATTGTCATATTTTAAAATGTCTAATTACAATGTTAGGAAGTAAAGAGGAGTATATTGTGTTTGAAATGCTGCAGAAACTATAAGTGACAGAGTTTGGCACTTCCCCAAACTTGCCATTCATTTCATATTGCTTTTAACTTAAAAGAAAAATAGAAACTCAGTCAATTCCTAGTGTAAATATGATTTGGATATTTTTAAATTGCATCTTTGGTAAACCCAGAAGTATAATAGACAAAGGGCACAAAAACATGATTGAGCTGAAACATAGTAATTGCCTGTATGGAATCCTAGTGGGAATTTAAGACTTTTAATTAGCATTCATGAGAGAGTTCCCTTAGCAAAAGACTCTTCTTAGGCAATAAAGCAGTGAATTATTTTTGGTCTTTTGAAGTGTCTTCAAGATGACCAACCTATGTTGTTGAAAATCTTGTTTTCCAGGCAAGAAAGAGTTAATAGAGAATCCAATAGCACCAAAATCCCTGAGAACATGAGAAATATTCTTTGGGTCATAATGTAGTGCTATAATTCCATTCTGAGCAGTTTTAGGTTGAATATTCTATCTCTGATTTTAGCCTGAGGAGAAACATGCATTATAATAGATGTAATTGAAACATACACTTTTTTTCTTTCTTTCTTTTTTCTTTTTTTTTTTGCTACACTCAGTTAAATATTTACTGGGAATCTGTCAAATAGCAATTAGATAAGTTGAAAGCAGAAAAAAACACAGTTCTGACTTTGTGGTGGGTAAAGAGTCAGTAAATAGATAAATATCACATCTGAGGTGAAATATACGCATTGAGATTTTTAGATGGCTAGAAGAAATTTAGGCTAACAATACAGATTTCAAGTCCTTAATAGTTAGACCTAATTCAAGTTATGAAAGTCGGATGTGGAGTAAGGAAACATTTCTTGGTGGAAATGTAAATTACTGCTGCTATTATGTAAAACAATATGGAAGTTACTAAAAAATTAGAGATAGAACTACCATATAATCCAAGAAACTAATTTCTGGGTATATATCCAAAGGACATAATCAGAAAGTTGATGAGAACACAACATTCCTATGTTCATTGCTGCACTATCCACAAAAGTCAAGATAAGGAAATCTATCTGTTTCTCTCAGTGGGTGAATGGACGAAAACAATGTGGTACAGATACACAGTGGAAAACTATTCAGTCCTAAAAATATACATTTTGTCATTTGTGGCAACATGGATCATCCTGGAGAACATTTTGGTAAGTAAGATAAACCAGATCCAGAAAGACCTCATGATCTCAATTATGTATGGAGCATAAATGGTCAACCTTACAGAAGCAGTAAGGAGAATACTGGCAGCCAGGGACTGGGAGGTGAAAGAGATTGGGGAAATGTTGGTGGAAGGATACAAAATTTTGGTTGGATAGGAGGAACAAATTTATTTGTAAAAGATGGTAACAATAGCACTGTCAGTGTACTGTATACTTGAAAATTGGTAAGAGAGTAGATTTTCTGTTCTCACCACAAACAATAAGCATGTGAGGTAATGCATGTTAATTAAGACACTATAAAAAATAAAATAAAATAAAATTTAAAAATGCTGTGCAAAATAACATTTTAAATTTGGTAATAATATTAATAATAATAAAACAAAAAAGAAATGAAAGCATCCAAGGTAACTATGAGTTGAGAAGTGAAGAGGGTATATTGTAAATCTTGAAGAGAACCAACAGTTAGGGGCAGGTAAAGTAAATAGAAGCATATAAACTGTATTGAAAATAAATGGTATTTACTAGGGAGAATGATTTGACATTATTTGGATTGGAAGTAATTTTCAGAATTCAATCTAAATCCTTAATTAGACCAAATAAAATGACCCAAAACTCTATTAGGTTAAGTGATTTTGCAATGTTCATTAACTAGAAAATGGAAGGAAAGGGTTAAAAAATTCACTATCCATGAATTGCTAGTCCAGTGCTGTTTCTACACTTCATTATAGGACATCTCCACTCTTTCACCTGTCATGCAAAACATAATATATTTATGTAAATGAATTATTAAAGAATCGAGAATTGTGAGTTCACTTTAATAATTGCTGCATGCTCCAGTTTGGCAGAAATTTTGTTAAATTATTCCTCCTATACTTTATCTACCTTTCAAAACCAACTATATATATTTTTTTTCACTTTTCCCCCATATTCCAGACTGTACTCTAATCAGTTTCACCCTATACTGACTGTCTCTGTTTGGTTCCTCTCTCAGAAATATGCCCATTTCTGATCAACTGCTCAAAACCCATCCATCCATCTCTACTGACATGGGCTCCACTTTTCTCCACACCTAACGTGAAGATTTTTATTGTCAATAATGTTTATCTGTGTGCACACGTTTGTGTGTGTGCATGTGTGTGTGTTTCTGTTTCATCACCTCAAATGTCATTTAGACTTAAAAAATGCAAGAAAAAGAAAAACACTTCCTTCACAATGCATACGGAGTAAGAATTTTTGGTATCTCATATAAACTATTTGGGTCCAGGATATTCATTTTCAGTGGTCTAGATCCTTTTGGCTTTTTTGACAAGTTGAGTGCATATACTTTTAATAAATTTTGGCTTAGGTTTAGGGGTTTTTAAAGGATATAAAAAATTAACCTCACTTAAAATCATTGTATCAGTTGTCTTGTTCTTACTGCCGCAAGTGTGGTCATGGATTTCTTGGTCATGCCACCCTGCTCTATTGGGCAGGATTTTTAAAGCTGTATTAATTAACAGGGGCTTAGAAACACAGCATCTCAAATAAAACAGGATCATGGAAAAACATTAGTTTTTAGAACTAGAATAATATTCAATAGCAATATTTCTCTTTGCCTTGAAAGTGTTGAATATCATGGTCAACATGTGCATAACAATACTTACCCAAAACTCAAATTAGGGAATAGTATATTTCTGCAAGGCTAGTTTTATGCTGCCATTCTTATTTCATCACTACAAAATATCAAGAAAGTTAGACCAACTTGTCAATGTTTTTCCTAGTTTCACACTAATGTGAGGGGATCAGCTGCTTGATCAGCAGCTTGTGGACATGTCTTTGAACCTGGCTTTTGGGCAGGGTCATTGTTAGTGGCTATTGGTACCTATGTATTCTGCTACACATTGTGCTTGCTGCTCCTAATTATCTGACTACCATATAAAAAAAGCTGGTAATTGTCCTTTTCTGTTTATATTCTCAGAAAGTAGTGCAGTACCAGATACGCATTGGGACTTGAATTAATGCAGATAGAAGTTTATCAAATTGAATTTGTAGAAACAACTAAGTAATAGGTTTTTGGACTCACTGATACTTCCTAACAAATTCCTGTATACCCCATGGGTTACTACATTTTCCCTCAAATATCAAGATGAGGATCAAAATAACTATTACCTTCACAGCAACACTAAAGATGCTAGTGGAAAAAATGTTTGTTTTTATGAATTGATATTTCTTTGTGTGATAATATTGTAAATCAGCAATACAACAGAATTCTTTCCTTCTTCCTACTTTCATTTTAAATTTTGGTTTGTTTCTGTTTTAGATAATAATTCCTGTTGACTTAGGAAAATCCAGACCTGGTATCACAAAACCAATTCTAGATTTTTGCTCTTTGATCTTAATTAGCTGCATTATCTCTTTTAATCTCTTCAAGATGATATCCTCTCTACTAACATGAGCGATATTCTTACTTTTACTATAAGGAAGTTTTACTTAACTCATAGAACTTTTATGAAGATTAGAGAGTATGAAAATGATTGATATTCATTAGTTTAATAAATATTAGTGAATCAAAATGTGTGAATCACAAATGTTGGAAGTTCCAATAAGCAAAAGCTTACAATTACAATGCTATTATTCATTTTGTGCTTCAGGAAGTTGAAGTTCAGGGAAACAAATGAGAAAAAATTAAAACGTTAAATTTGTATGATGACTCTTTCAATTAGACCTTTTATTTTGAGACAATTAAAGATTTAGAGCACTTACATTTGTAAATAGAAATCCCCTGTTCTTATCATTCAGCTTCTTGCAATGATGTATCTGGCAAATCTACAAGGGGGTATTTCAGCCATATTATTGATATAGATACAGTCAAGACAGAGAACAGGCCCATTCTTGGTATTCTTTCCCAATGTTCTTTTCTGACCCCTGCCATCCACTTATTTGTTTTGTATTTCTAAAAGTTTGTCATTTCAAGAATGTTATGAATGAAGTCACTATATGTTACTTCATTCATAATGAATGAAGTTATGAATGAAGTTACTATATGTAACCATTTATGGTTGCATAATGACTTGGTGATTCACCTGAATTTTTATATATGTCAATAGTTCATTGCTGTATTTCAGAGTAGCATTCCATAATATGAATGGCCCACTCCACTTAAACATTTATGAGAAGAACTCATGGGACTTTTTTAAGGTTTTGGTCATTTATGAATAAAGGTCTAATACGTATTTGTGTACAGATTTTAATAAGATCATAAATTTTCATTACTCTGAGATAAATGACCAAGAGTTTAATTGCTAGGTTGTTTGGCAAATCATGTGTAGAGTATAAGAAATTGACAAAAGTGTTTTCCAGAGTGGCTACAAAATTTTACATTTCCAAAAACAGTATAATGAACAAATGTAGGCAATCTGCATTCTCTGCAGCATTTGATATTTTAACTATTTTATTTTATTTTTTGTGTTTTGTGTGGTGAAATCTCATATGATTTTAATTTGCATTTCCTTAATGACTAATGAAGTTGGACTCTTTTCCTATGCTTATTTCCCATCTAGAGATTGTCTTTCAGGAACTTTGAACTTCTGTGTATATCTTTTTCTCATTTTCTAATTGGACGGTTTATTTGCTTTTATTGTTGCATGTTTCTATTTGTTTTTTATCTAATCAAAAATGTCACCCTTTTTCAGATATGCTTTACATGTATTTTACCTCCATTTTCAGCTTGTCTTTTCATCTTCTTTACACTGATTTATACAGAGCAAGAATAGTTTTCAAATTTTCGTGGTCTAATTTTTCCTATTATATATGATACATTTGGTGTTATGTTGAAGAAATCTTTCACCTTATATCCTGAAGATATTTTCCTACTGTATGACTATTTTTCTAAAATTTTTATAGCCTTGTTTTATTTTTAATCTGTGATCTATTTTTATTTAAATATTTTAAGATGTGTAGTTTATTTTTTTTTCTTTTTTTATTGTAAACAAATGGGATACATGTTGTTTCTCTGTTTGTACATGGAGTAAAGGCATACCATTTGTGTAATCATAAATTTACATAGGGTAATGTTGGTTGATTCATTCTGTTATTTTTTCCCCTTCCCCCCACCCCTCCCATCCCTCTTTTCCCTCTATACAGTCCTTCCTTCCTGCATTCTTGCCCCGCTCCCTAACCCTAACTCTAACCCTAAAACTAACCCCTCCCACGCCCCATTATGTATCATCATCCACTTATCAGCGAGATCATTCTTCCTTTGGTTTTTTTGAGATTGGCTTATCTCACTTAGCATGATATTCTCCAATTTCATCCATTTGCCTGCAAATGCCATAATTTTATCATTCTTTATGGCTGAGTAATATTCCATTGTATATATATGCCACAGTTTCTTTGTCCATTCATCAACTGAAGGGCATCTAGGTTGGTTCCACAATCTGGCTATGGTGAATTGAGCAGCAATGAACATTGATGTGGCTGTATCTCTGTAGTATGCTGATTTTAAGTCCTTTGGGTATAGGCCAAGGAGTGGGATAGCTAGGTCAAATGGTAGTTCCATTCCAAGTTTTCTAAGGAAACTCCATACTGCTTTCCAGAGTGGCTGCACTAATTTGCAACCCCACCAGCAATGTATGAGTGTACCTTTTTCCCCACATCCTCGCCAACACCTGTTGTTGCTTGTATTCTTGATAATCGCCATTCTAATTGGGGTGAGATGGAATCTTAGGGTGGTTTTGATTTGCATTTCTCTTATTACTAGAGATGTTGAACATTTTTCCATATGTTTGTTGATTGTTTGTAGGTCTTCTTCTGTGAAGTGTCTGTTCATTTCCTTAGACCATTTGTCTATTGGGTTATTTGCATTCTTGGTGTTGAGTTTTTTGAGTTCTTTATAGATTCTGGAGATTAGTGTTCTATCTGAAGTATGATTGGCAAAGATTTTCTCCCACTCTGTAGGCTCTTTCTTCGCATTGCTGATAGTTTCCTTTGCTGAGAGAAAGCTTTTAGTTTGAATCTATCTCAGTTATTGATTCTTGCTTTTATTTCTTGTGCTATGGGAGTCCTGTTGAGGAAGTCTGGTCCTAAGCTGACATGTTGAAGATCTGGACCTACTTTTTCTTCTATAAGATGCAAGGTCTCTGGTCTGATTCCGAGGTCCTTAAAGATGTGTAGTTTAGATAAAGATTTATTTTTAATATGCATCCAATATTCCAGCATCATTGGTTGAAAATGCTAGATATTTCTTATTTATGTCAAAAGTTAGTGGGACATATTTGCGTAGTTCTATTTCTTGGTTCTCAGTTCTGTTCATTGATCTGTGTATCTATCTCTCCACTGATAGTATCCACTCTTCATCACTGTGGCCATACAGTAGGCGTTGATTATCAGATTGATTGCTCCCTCTTTCTTTTTTGGTAATTTTAGTTATTCAAGGGCCTATGCCTATCCATATACATTTTATCTTGTCTGTTTCATGCCATTAGTTATTGCTGTCAGCTGAGGACCCCTACTTTAGGGGATATGAGAAGTTTCCATGGGCAGAGCTATCGATTGCTTCCAGGTAAGGATTGGGTATTTCCACTCTGTGGGGACAAAGAAAAACTTTCTTGGACTGTGGGCTTATTTTGGTAGACTCCTCCCTGCCTGTGTGGAATACAGAGTCCTTTATGGGATGGATGATTTTTGGGGCCACTCCCCCGCCATTTGCTTTCTAGTTGGGACTGTGGTGTCTCAGACTTGGCAGAGAAAGATGTAATGACTTAAATATAATAAATACCATACTAACTGTACATATTTATGGTTTTTAAGGTGACATTTCATTAAATAATGTATGATGATGAAATCAGAATGTTTATTATATCCACACTTCAAAAATTTACTTTCTTTGTTTTGGGAACATTAAAATGTTTCATTCGAATTGAAATGTTGCAGTTTGATGTGTCAGTTTGGCTAGGTTACAGTTTTGTTTTCAAGAAAATACTAATTTAGGTGTTATAGTTTAGATCTGGAATATCCCCCAAAGGCTCATGTGTTGAAGGCTTAGTTCCCATTTTGGAGATGGGGCTTTAGGAAAAAGACTGAATCATTAAAGGTCTTACATTATCAGTGGATTAGTACACTGATGGATTTATTATTGAGTGTACTTTTAGAAGGTGGAGGAAACTTGTAGGAGGTGGGATATAGATGGTTGAAATAGGTCAGGGGGTGCATGACCAAGGGTACATCTTGTCCTTGACTGTTTTAGTCATCTCTGTATCTCAGTGACCAAAAGACCTGACATGAACAAATAGAGGAAGAACAGTTTATTTAGGGTTTACAGTTTCAGAGAGTTAGTCCAAGGTTAACTGATTCCATAGATCTAGGCCTGAATGCAGCAGAACATCGTGGTGGACAGGCATGGCAGAAGAAAGCAGCTCAGGGCATGGCAACCAGGAAGCAGAGAGAGAGAGCTCTGATCACCAAACAAAATATAATCCTTGAATACATGCCCCCGGTGATCCACCTCTTCCAGCCACACC
Organism: Sciurus carolinensis; assembly: GCF_902686445.1. NCBI lineage: Eukaryota > Metazoa > Chordata > Mammalia > Rodentia > Sciuridae > Sciurus > Sciurus carolinensis. Next base: position 73,065,590 of record NC_062215.1, on the reverse strand, counting down.
CTATCTGTCTCCAGTTACCACCCAATTAATCCATATCAGTGAATCATCCCCCTGATGAGGTTACACTTATCATAATCTAATCATTTCACCTCTGAAAATTCTTGCATTGTTTCACACATGAGCTTTTGGGCAGCACCTCATATCTAAACCCTTTGTCCCCTTTCTCTTGTGTTTCTTTCTCTCTCTCTCTCCCCCTTCTGGCTTTCATGCATTGAGCAGCTTTCCTCTACCATACACTCCCACAACCATAATATTCTGCTTCTTCTGAGGCCCGAATTAATGGAGCCAGTTGATCTTAGACTGAAACCTCTGAAACTGAACCAAAATAAATTCTCCTTTAAGTGGATTTTTTTCAGGTATTTTGTCACAGCAATGGAAAGATGATTAGCACCCTAGTTGTTGATGTGGATGGGTTTTGCAGATGGAATTATACCCCAATTGACTTGCCGTTAAGTAATTGAATATGCTGGAAACCTAGATGGCTCCTGCTGAATCTGCTGGGAGGTGCCAAGGCAAGTCTGGTTTCCTTGGGAGAGAGGAGATTCCACCTGTGACTCATCACTTTGTTTCATGCCGTGGGGCTCATGATCTTTCCCTTCTGACTGCTGTGGACAGAAGCTGTAGTTTTTGTGCTTCTGGGTCTGAGCTTTCTGGGATCCTCCCTTCCTGTCAGCCCTAAGTCTTTGCTTCTCTGGTTCAACCCTGGTTGATAAAAGCACTGATTCTTTCATTTAGTCTTTTAAATCAAAATGAATCTTAACATAATCTAACATCCATTCAATGGCTTAAAATGGGAATAACCCAATCAAATAAAGAAAACAATCAATAAATAATGTATCTAATGACTATATTCCTGTTGATTTAGTTTTAAAAAACACAAAAAATAAAAAAATATTGAATAACAAATCTGGCCACTTCAGAGTCTTAAACCCAATTTTAGATCATCACACCATTAAATTTCTATTGTAACAGGCAGGCAGCCAGCAGAATGGCCAAGCAAGAACATCAGCACAATTATGACACTGATGAATCCACTGTTGGGCTGTGCCAGGGTCCAGGGCTTTTTGTTTTTGTTTTAAATTCTAAGTATCCACTCATTCAATGAGTAACTGACCTCCAGTGTGAATCTGCATTTCCATAGATGCTTCCCAGTAAATTAAAGCTGAAATACAGATTTCTGGCATTAGAAAGATTTCCTTCCAACAGGACAAGGATTAAAAATTGCATAAACATAATCCAAATGATTTTATTCTCCAAAAAAGCAATCATTTAGTATTTGCTCTGAAACACAAATGCTATCCTAACTACGTAAGTATAACAAGAGATGTAGAAATAAATTGACAGACTATATTTCCACAGTTAATTACTATTTTTAACAGTGCAGTAATTTACTAGATCACTCATTCATTCAACAAACCGCTGTATCTCTCAGAATAATATTTGCATAGCCATTGCACCTGAGGTCTGTGTAACAGAAAGTGAAAGTGGCAGTTCTGGATTCTCAATAGCATAGAATTTTCAATTAGCAATATGATTTCTGGTGGAATCATAGACACTCTGTGGTTGCATCAAATCTAACTAAAAAGAAAAATAAAGAAATATGATTTAGAAATCACTATCCAAATGCAACCTTTTGTAATACTTTCCATTTCAGCATGCTTCTACCCTTCCCCATAAACACTCACATCACTATCAACCAACTTTCATTATTTGGTAGTTGACAAAGGTGTTATCAGCAGACACAGGAGCATAAACATTCCCAATGAAATCCTTGACCTTAGCTTGCAGAGATCTTAGATCATGATCTTACTTTGGTTTTGTTTTCCCAAGAATGGTAAAAAGTTTCCAAATGACTCTGGACTCTATTTAATAGCCACCAAGACAAGTGCAAATATTATACAAATTCACACACCAACCAGAGGTTATATAACATGGGAACATACTGATGACCTTAGGAAAGTTTGAAAGACCCTAATCTTAGAGAGTGTGGTGGATGAAATATTGGTCAAAGGAGACAGGGTTTCATATATTGTGACATACTTTGACTTACAGATATTGTTCTTTATAGAGAAGTCACCTAAAAATCAACCATGAGCCATTTCAAAGCCAAATATTTATCTGACAGAGTAAATAGGTGAAAGAAATAATTCCTGTCCTCAAGAATCTGAAGGTATACTAAGAGGTACTAGAAAGAATTCATTAATGTTGGAAGTAGAACAATACTATTATGAGTTGTATATGAGGTATCCCACAAAAGCTGAGGAATGAAACAATACAAGAATTTTCAGAGGTGACATGATTAGTTTAGGAGAGGGGTAACTTAATCAGTGGATTAATCTAGTGATATGTGGTAACTGTGGGCAGGTAGAATATGGCTGGAGGAAGTAGATCACAAGACGCATAACTTTTGGGGTGTGAACTGTCTTGGTAAGTGGAGCTCTCTCCCTGCTTTCTATGATGCCCTGAGCTGCTTCCTCTGCCATGCCCTTTTGCTGTGATATTCAGCCTCATCTTGGTCCCAGATGTTTGGAGTTGGCTGACCATGGACTGAACAACTGAAACCATGAGCCAAAATGAACTTTTTCTCCATGTTGCTCTTCTTAGTTCTTTTTGTCTTGGTAATAAACAAACAAACAAACAAACAAAAACTGACTAAAATAGATACCATTGCAATAACTTGGAAAGTAAAACAAAGTCTTATTCCTTTAAAATTTAAATGAACACTTTAAAAAGTGGACTGACCTCTTGCTGAAATATTTTGGCATAGCATATTTTTAGCCATGTCATTTGGTCAGATTTTGTTATACATGATTTGGTAAGTTTATCAATTTTTAAATAAATTTTGAATTTATGATGATGTTTATAAACATACATCTGCCAGTCTAACATACACAGATAACAAAACTAGGCAAGAACAGACATATCTATATTTGTTCTTTCTACCTGGAAAAAATCTAAAACGTTTGTAGAATATTGATCATGTAGTATTGTCAGCTACCACAAGGTATAAGTTAAAATGGTGATTGGATTCCAAATGATGAATGTGTTTGTATAAGAGGAGGATTTTTGAGAAATAATAATTCAAAAATATGTGAGGAATTTGGTTCTACATAATAAATAAGTAAAATATAAAACCTTATTCTCTTAGAATAATAAAAGCCCTCATTTTCAATGATAAAGAGGTAATGATTTGAGATAAATAAATGTAATACTCAGTCCTTGAGTATGTCATTGAGAGATATATGCCCACTTGCTGTTTGAGTAAGGAACTAATTGATAGACACCTTAAGAAAACAACATTCCTAGGTACTAAGGCTGATCAGCAAGAGAATAACTACTAGCACAGCAATCTCACATTTGGGAAATTATCCTAAGGAAATAATTATTAAAAACACAAATCAAGCTGGGCTTGGTGGTGCATACCTATAATCCCAGCAGTTTGGGAGTCTGAGGCAGGAGGATGGTAAGTTCAAAGTCAATATCAGCAACTTAGTGAGGCTCTAAGCAACTTAGTGAGACCCTGCCTCAAAATAAAAAATAAAAGGGGTAGGGTATGTGGCTAGCACCACTGGGTTCAACTCTTGGAAAAAAAAATTACTCATTTTATCATTAGTTTTATCTAACCTTTGCTGACTACTTTCTACGTACTAAAATTATGATAAGTGTATTATATGTATTTTATCATCTCAATAATTCTATTATTATAATACGAGAAAGCTAAAATCTAGTTAGAATCTTATCCAGAGTCAGGCACAAAGTGATATAAAACAGTCAAGATTCAAACTCAACTTCCTATGGCCTCTACTGTTACAAGAATCTGTAATATCACAGAAGTGCTTTTGCTTTAATGAGAAAGGAAAAAACAACATTGGTTTATTACTGATTCTAATCCAGGGACTGTGGGATAATCATAATTCTGTAGAAAACAGAGAGAGAAACACTGAAACAGCTGTAAATATGAACACCTAATTTTGGATTATATATGAAATTTTTTTCTCTAGACCTTTCTTTTCTCAACATTAAAAATGCATTTTTTTTAACAGAAAAGCATTTGAATTGGTTTCTGTCAAAATCTGTAATTACGCACTATCTTTCATACATTCTAAAGACACTGGTCCAGGCTGAGCCACTAGAGCCAGGAGCTATACTTACACTCCACCCTTCATCCTGAGGATTTGAACCATTCTCCCAGACACTTTCCCAGGAAATTTCTTTCTTTTCTTTTTCCAGTTAGTACTGTAAAGACCCAGTCTTCACCCTTGTCAACTCATCTCTGGGCATCTTCTGGTTGCTAAAGCTCTTGTTTTGCAGGGGATGGGGGATACCATAGATTGAACTCAGGGGCACTTGACCCCTGGGCCACATCCCCAGCTCCATTTTGTCTCACTGAGTTGCTTATCACCTCGCTTTTGCTGAGGCTGGCTTTGAATGCTGGAACCTCCTGTCTCAGAGTCACTGGGATTACAGGCGTTTGCCACCACCCCCGGCTTTGCCTCTTCTGAATGTGAAAAGATCAATTTACCTTTAGAACTTTTCTAGGAATAGAAGAATCTTTCCACTCACAAGATCTTGAACACTGTGTTCCTCCTCCTCTTTTTCTATTATGACTGACACCTTTCAAGGTCATGGGATTAAATGCGACTGGAGAAGAGTTGATAGTGCCACAGGATGGAAAATGTATTATGTTTTTAATTATGTGTGGAACAGGAAAGGATTACCTGGCTCTCACTGTGTATGTATTTGTTTGTGTCTTTTCCCCTTTGTAACAAGGTCATCTCCTAAAATAATGAAACTAGATGAAATGGATTTTACTGGAGAAAAGCATACTAGAAATAAACAAAAAAATCTTGACCATGGAAAGGAGAATTTACTTTCAGAATCTAATATGTTCTAAGGATAAATATATGTATATATAGAGAGAATGGGAACATAGTGATATATACAGGTTTTTATACATACATGTATTTATGTATATACATATTGAATACTTATATATGGAAATAGATGATAGAAACACACATATCATATGGTATGTATATTAGGGGCATACAAACATGCAAACACACAGAGGAATCTAAATACATAGGTAATTTTAAAATAAATAAACAGTGTGTTTTGTACTTGTGCAATGAAATTTAAGAAACTCAGTAGGGCAGTGCTGCATGGCAGATTTCCCTGAATCTAGAAGATAGCCATAAACTTGAGTCTAATAATCTTGTTTTATAGGATAACAGCAAATCCACAAAGAGTATGGTTGCTGCAGTGCCAGCAAAGTTGGCATGGTGGGTGCTGCATGGTGTTCCTAGAGAAAGTCTAGACCAGACTGGACCACCCATGTTTGATTACTCTAACCCTGATTGAGGCTACATGGTTCCTAAGTTCTAAGGCACTTTGTATACCTATAGAATGGGAGTCTGTCAAAAGTCACTAGTGGAAGGAAGACATCCTTAGTGTCATGTTCAATCTGAGACCATGAGTTCTTCCCACTGACTATGGAGTTCCCAGCTATCCAAAAGTCTTAGACAAGAAAGATATTTTGATTATGTGTAGTGGAGTGGTTTCCAATCCATGATTCACAGAGTCTCAAGGACTCTGTAAAGTACATCAGCAGAAAGTAGAAGGAATTAATTATGCAGGAGGTGGAACACGCAAATGGAAGGTGGCCACAGTTGTATAGCCCTGACACCTGATCGCACATCCACAGATTTCAAAAAACTCATTTATCTATTAATCATTAACTCTAGACTTTTCCTCTAAAACACAAGATTTTATCAATCTATCTTTTTTTGCTTAATCACTAAACTTAAGCTATACATTTATATAGAATAAAATAGTAGCCTTTCCTTGATAACTTCACCCCTGAAACAAATCAATGACAATAGTCTGGGATGTGTCCATTTATACAAACTTAGACACACATAATATCCTTTTTTTCTGTTTTATTTTTTTCTTTTAATCAGAAATTGAATCACATAGTGCATTTATTACTTTGAGATTTATTTTGTTGTTTGTTAACACATACAAATGTTTTCCAGGTTAAGATAAATGTGTGTGTTAGTTCCACTCTTCTTCCTCTGGGATCTCAGAAAGGCTGTCTCACTCAGCTTTGCACCTGTGGTTGAATCATCTCAAATATATCTCAGGCCTCACACTCCCACCCTTTCTCCTAAGAAATGTGCTCACTTTTGTAACATCACAGTATCACTTCCTCAGGGTGTCATCCTTACCTGGACATTCCTTTCTTCTTTAGACTCATATTTCTCTATTCAAGACCTTTCTTTCATGCATAATTTTACATTTATGGGTATAATAACCAATGTTCATCTCCACTTTAGGTTCAACTCCACTGAAAGTGTCCAAAGAGGTTTTTACTCCCTGTCCAACTCTATCAATTAATATAGTGCCCAGTATATGACATCTGTTCAATGAATGTTGGTTCCACCAATTGAGGAAGGTGGGAAGAAAAGCAAGTATGAAAGGATAAAGAGGGAATCAAGAATATAGGTACAAGGGTTGTGTGCACCTGAAGCATAAGTCTGTTACTAGTTTCTGCAAATCTCAGTTGCCCAACCACAATGTTACTAAATAAGCCCTGATAAAGCTGTTGGAAGAATTATATATAGTAAACATCTACAATTCTTATGACAGAACCTGGAGCAGGCAGTGCATACTCAGCTGATGCTAGGTCACTTCCCTTTCTACCATACATTAATTAATGAAGTTTCTCTTAGATGATCTTGAATTCGGTGTGAGTCTTTGTTTAATTTTGGGGCCTCATCCATCAAACAGGTTATTAAATTGTTATTGCTTGATGATTTACTACAGCTAAACCCATTTGTCTTTCACTGACATCAGGCAATACATTAATATAACTCCAGAATTAGTATGAACATTTTCAGAGTCTCTCAAAGTCTTTAATTATAAAATGATGTGCAACTTCATTTTCTGCTCACTTTGAAAAGTTGGGAAAGCATTACCCCCATTTTGTATGCATTGCACTAAATCTCATGAAATACTCCATTGATTTTATAATCCTTGCCATTAGCAGTTCAATGTTTATATTATTCTGCTCCTTAATAGTTAGAAAACTTGTTAGTACATTATTTTCTGTGGCTTTGCTCTGCCCCAAGATCTTTTGTCCCTCAAGCATCTCTAGGTTTTAGGGGATATATTCTTTGTGTGGACATTTTACTCTTAAAGATTTTTTTGAAATGGAGTATCTATACATTGCAGATTGGCCTTTTCCAAGCATCTATCTGCACTGTAGTCATTTCATTGGAGCCAGATGGTGTTGTGATAAAGTGGAGATGCCCAGGCTTTGAATGAAGACTACTAAGGCTTGAATACCAGATACCAGTGGTTTACTAGATTATATACTAGTAGTATAATCTAGGGAAAATAATTTCCTCTCTGATCCTCAGTTTGCTCGCTAAAATTCCTATCTTCCAAAATTGTTATGAACATCAAACAAGAACTACATCAAATGTCTCTGATTTGCTAGACTCTTTTTTGAGTGCTAAGTATATATGTATGAGATCATTTAATCCTTGAAAAACCCTGAGAGTTTGAAGCTACTATTATTTTCATTGTTTAAATAGAGAAAATGTGTTCAGGGGTCACTTATCCAAGACCATTCAACTAGAAAGTGGCACACAGAACTTGAACCCAGGCAAGGGAATTCCAAATTCTACAGTGCTATTGACTGTGCTGCAACATTCTTCAGAGCCTTTTATGTGCTCACAGGGCACAGAACTGACATGGAATCCTTATGGCCACCCAGTCCTTTGGCAGCAGGCATTCGTATGTATAATACATGGGTAGTGTTTCCTGTCACTGCATATCTCCCATATTTGGCAGGAGTTAATGCACAAGGACATATCACTGTTTTCTCACTTTACTTTGGTCTGAAGACCTGAGGATATGTTCATAGATGCCACAATAATGCACCTTTCTTTGGATTAAGATACACTAAGCACTTAGGAATAAGTCAGCAGTGAAGGGAACAGATTTAGAGGACACAGTCAAGATGGAATCATGGAATCTAAGAAATGCCTGAGACCATATAAATGATAACTGGTAATTCCTTCAGTCTTAGGATGAATAATCTGTGTTTTAAAAACTTGTGTTGGGTTTCAGAGCAATTTGTACCACATGAAAGTTCATTTATTCACATTTTATCATCACAATAATAAGCACAAATTATTAGGTCCATTTTATAGGTAAAAACATTTTAGTCCCTAGGAGTTACAAAATTTGAGGAGTTGCAGACACCAATGACAAAAACCTGCATTCCAATTCTGGATTTTTATTGTTCTAAGTAGAGATACATTGACTTAATGCATTCATGCCTCTTTATGCCTTATTCCCAGGGTGTTCAAAGAAATACAACAGAGCAAAGAGAGAAAACTTCGTGTGAAATAAAATCTGCCACAAAACACAGGATATTCTAACTGACTTCACTTCTCTGGGTCTAGGGATCTTCCTTTCATAAGGGGAACTTGAAGAAATGCTTAGGGTAGCTAAGCCTATAGAATGCAGCTCAATAAGTTGCAGTTTTATTTCACTTGGGTAGATGTGCTTTATTTTAAATTTTACTCTCTGAAAACTCTAGAGCTCAGAGCTGCAGGTCACAAGGATCGTGTCTAGAAATACCAACATGAACCAGAGAAAATAGCAGGCTCAGACAGGATGCAACATGAAAGGAACTCGTTTTCTGCTACCAAGGCACAGTTAAGTAATGTCTTCCTCAACAAGGGATAATATGAGGCAGTCAATGAAATTATAAAAATGGAATTCATCCACAAGGTTCAAAACAGAAAAGTTGTAGTCCTCTTTCAGGCATACATGTGACCTAACAAAGAATCTGAATTCTTGTCTGGTATTTTACACAGCAGAGCTACAAAAGCGAGTTTTGTTGCATCACCAGGAAGTGTGTAGTGACAAAGGAAAGGCAAATGTGCTTCATCCTGGAAGACCTGCCGAAGGCTCCTTTGCTTGCTTTCATGCCTTTCTTTGAGCACTGCCAGAACACCTGGGCAGGACATAGTATCTCTGATTTTAGCTCCTTTCCAAGCAAAAATCAAGCAGTCAAGCTACGAAAAGGGTGGAAATAACCATTGAGTGCATAAGGAATCAGAGGCAGGAACTGGAGTAAGGTGCGGTCATGGTGAAATCTTCATATAGTTTTACAAAAGACCTGAGCATTTGCTTAAAAGTCATAATCTTTGTTGCTCAAATGAGGGATTAAAACAATCTTTTTTAAAAAAATACCATATAAAGTGGCATTTTTCCGTTTTTAAAAAGGAAAAAATATTGGGCAAAGTAGTTGAAGGAAAGCAGGGAAAAGTGGCAGAAACTCTCTAAAGCTGGAAAAAATAACAAGGATAGAAAACAGATAAGCACAATCTTCATTTCTGAATGAAATATTGAGCTTCTCAAAAGATACCTTCAGGGAAATTTCTATACGTATCTTTTTTACCAAAAAACTGTGAGGGAAGAATATGCTATATGCTTTCATTCTGATGGATGTGAAAAAATTAGTGAAATTCATGAATAGAAAGAAATCCAGGTTCAGGTTGGGAGGCCTATCCAAATCCTGGCAGAAAATAGTTGCATAACTACTTAGTCAAGGTATAAATACCTGAACTAGGGCTCATTTATAAAATGTTGATTATAATACTGTTTTTTCCTACCTTGCATGGCTATTGAAAAGATAAAATTATTTCCAAATACAGCTGTGTAATAATAAAGACAATAATAATAATGATAATAACAACATCTGACATTAGTTTTAATTGTATTTGCAATAACTTCTCAATTAACATGCACATAGACTTGTCATGATACAATATCCCATTTCAGGAAATGACAAAGATGAAACTACCTCAATACATTATAGGGAGGATTGGAAACAAAAGCCTTTAGCAACTATTCATAATAAAAGCTGAATAAAGAACATGGTAATGCGAGTTTGAATTCAAATACAGAATAATAGGTATCATTTTTCTTTGGATTCCGAAGAAATTCAGTGCATAACAACTACCTCATTAACATATATTTTCAGAGGAGATTGCTCACTCACTCTCTTCGATATGTAACCCATGTGATTATTTAAGTTAATTAGAACTGACTATGTTGCTGAAGTGGAGAAAGTTCCCTAAGACCAATACAGGCACAATTTATATTTTGTTCATATATGATTCTTAAATTCTGGGTCTAAATATCATGAGCACAACAGGTAGAAAAGTGAGTCAGTTAAATTTCTGATATTTTTAAGCCCCATTTGGTTAAAATGTTTAGTCTGCACTCCATTGTCCATGTGCACAAATGCAAACATTCAGAGAATAACAGGTAGCTCATATGGATGGAGTTCAGGACTTGGGACAGGGATGGAGGGGGCAGATGGCACCAAGATTAGGCAGGATGGGTATACAGGACATAGAGGAAATGTCTTGTACACCAAATTGGGGATTTTATCTCCTTCCCAAACCAATCATTTCTATCAATCATGTCCCAGAGATACCAAATGCTTCCCCGTCTGTGTCCCCCCAAAAGTGTCTCACTCAACAGACGGGGAAAAGCTAAGCGGCTCAATGCCACCCACTTCCATGACTTTATGGTTTTGTTTTCAACTTGTCTGATTAACAGTTGACCCTCAAGTTTTGACAGAGAAGCATCTTTGTTGCTGCATGTTATTTACAGTGGTTCAGACAAGCATTCAGGGACATGGCTGGTGTGCTGTGGGTGCTCAAATTATCAGTGCAGAGTGAAGAGTGACAAACAAAAAAATCAGGGTTAGTGCATGTAGACTATGAAGTTGTGTTTGAAACATCAAGTTCTGCTCCTGTGGAGCCATGGATCCAGTATCTGCTGGGTGATGAGTGCAGTGCGTACTGAAATGTTTTAGGGGAAATTATGCAAGGTCTTCTGGCAGCTACTTTATTTAATGGACATCTGTAATCCCTTTTACAGATGAGAGTCATGAGAGTAAGGAAGAAATTGAATCTTCTAATACTTTTTACTTGTTATACCTCAAGTCAAGTAAGTATTAGAAGATTCCATTACTGGTCTTTATTACTGCAAATACAGTGCTCTCTTTTATAATACTAATTTGCCTTTTGGAATATTCCAAAATACTTTTGGTAACCAGAACCACAGTCAACAATTAGAAAATTTAATTATGGACTATAATGAGGGGCCATCTATTTTAGAATAGGAATTGATTTGGGGCCCAGTGAGAGGCAGAGAACAAGTATTTTTTTAAATGTCTACTGATATGTATAATCCTATAACACCCTATTTGGAGATCATTTCTGAGAAGTCACAAAATAAAGAAATCTTCACAGTCACAAGAGTTTGCCTTGAGATTTGAATTACAAAACTCATGTCCCTTTCATCACATTGTGAAGTTTCTTTGCAAACTATGGTGGATAAGAGAACACAGATAAATCAGTATGCCTGTTAAGGGAGTCCTTTCACAGATGATGCCATGAAAACCAAAACAAACAGCACCATAAGTGCTTCATTGTGCCTTAGGGCAGTTAAAGAATCACCCAGATACCACAAAAGACATGTATTAAGCATGTTTCAACATTACAGCATGGAAATGTATACATATATTATTGTACAGAATGAGTGAATAAATAAACACATGATTAACAGGAAAATCTGGCTAAGAATTTTGCTAAGGTTCTTTAAATATCTTAAAGCTATGCTGACTTTCAACTGATTTTTGTTCTTTCAAACCATCAGGTACTGCAGTGTGTCTGTGAGCCAGTAACAGCAACAAATTACATTGCATTCTGGTTGTCACTGGAGACCCTAAAATTCCTAAGTAGATTCATTAAAAAATGGAGCATCTCTTCATAATTAATATGCCAAGTAATTGCCATTTCAAATAAGAAGATTTGAATGTTTTCTTATCTTTGCTGTGTTCCTCCTCCTTCAAATGTATTCAAAGGTTTATTTATTTATGCATAGACTCTCATATCTTTAGGCTAGATGCATAAATTTTAACAGCTGATATCCTCCTCATAAGAAAACTACACACAGAGGCATAAGTATACACACAAAACTATCAAAGTTTTGTGACATTTTCAACTCACTTCCTATCTAGAAATTCCACCATTTTTAGTTTATCTCCTCATTATTGCAAATGAAAATATACCAAAATAAATAAATTCCACAAAAATAAAGTCAAAAGCTTAAGATAATATTACATAGCAAGGATTAAAAAAAATCTCTGCTACTGTCCCCAAATAAACTAATGGCACTCTTCTCACACATCTACAGAGGTATAGTAAGATGGTTTATGTTTATCAGATGGATTGTCTTATTCATTTCTATTGGGGTATGACTTTACACCATGTAGAGAAGAAATTTTTAAAATAATTTGAAGTTTTTTAAAAATAATAAAGTTGTTACAAAGGCAATTTACTGACTTTGAGGAGTCAAATCACTTCATTCACCCCTGAAGAACTTATATACACTCCAATAATTTCCTTAGCAAACATGAATCAGGTGCTTTTATAAGCTTACTGCATAAGCTCAAATCATTCTGATGGAAACCAGTAGAAAAACTATACTATATAAATAAATAAGTTCATATATATACATGGCAATGAAATATTGCTGACTTAAATCTGGGAGAAAAGAGACTTGAGAAAGATAAGCTATCACTTGGAATCACTTTAAATTTGTAGGCATCTGTCAAATATGGAAAAGGCCACTAAGATTGGGATAACAGTGTAAGTTAAAGAGAGCTTTCAAAAAAGTCATAGGATAGGTACAAAGATTAGAGTTGGAGAACTATCAAAATAGAGGACTATGACTTGATAAATGTTTAGATAGTTGGGTGCAGTGGCCCACCCCTGTAATCCCAGTGGCTTGGGAGGCCGAGGCAGGAAGATATCTAGTTCAAAGTCAGACTCAGCAAAAGCAAGACCAAAAGCAACTCAGTGAGACCCTGTCTAAGTGAAATTCAAAATAGGGCTGGGGATGTGACTCAGTGGTCAAGTGCTCCTGAATTCAATCCCCAGCACCCTACCCAAATGTTTAAGATATAACTCATAGATGGAAATAAATTTAGAAATTGTGAGAATTAATATAACTTTGTAAAAATAAAACAGATTACATGAATTGTGAGTCCTTTCTTTGTTAGTTTCAACACTGAATTATTTGCAGTGGAACATAATTCAAGATCTCAAAATATTCCTACAGATTTTTACTTCATAAGAGAAGGTAAATGAAAAGAGATGGTAATTTTATTAAAACCTATTAACCAAATACAAAATACAAATAGACACAGAATATTCAGATAATTGTGTTGTCAGTATAATTTGAAATAACTGAATGTAATGTTAAGAAAATATAAATAAAAGGATAAGAAAAATAGCATAAATTACATAGATTAAGTGATTTAGTAAAGTGGAAAATAGTCTAATAGAAAATGTATAGATTATAGCATAAAGGAGATATAAAGGGAGAATAAAATGAGAGAAAATATTGTAATTGGAGAGAAAAACGAGGAAAGGTCCCATAATGGGAGAGATATTGGCTAAGAATTTTCCAAGTCTGGTGAAGAATTCAAGCTACTGAATTAAGAAGCATACTTAAATCCTACTTCAATGAATATCAAGAAAATCTTATCTAAGATAATTATGAGAAAGCTTCTGAGCAAAAGAGAAAATAAAAACTTTGAATATCAACAATAAAAAGACAAATTACAGAAAGACAAATTGATATTATAGCTGTCATAAGAGAAAAAATATAACTTCAAATTATATTTTAAAAGAATATTAAATTAAAATTCTATAACAAGAATAAATTAAAATTAAGGCAGGATACATACAAAAACTGATTAAAAGTGTTACTAAGAGAACTTTCCTGAAAACACATACACACACACACACACACTAATGATATTCTCCTAACATGAGAAAATGATTTGACATAGCACCATGGAAATTTGGGAATTAATGAAAAGCAAGAGAGAGGATAATTTCACAGTTAAATATAAAGGAATATTGACCTTGTAAATTACACAGAATAATATCTATAAAGAGCTTAGATAGATGAGAGATAGAGAGAGAGAGAGAGAGAGAAAGAGAGAGAGAGAGAGAGAGAGAGAGAGAGAGAGAGAGAGACTGACCAACCAAATATAGCAGATAAAAGAGTAGGAATTTTTGTAGAATTAAAGGTTTTCTAGAAAATCCTGGATTCATATATTTTATGTATGGATATTTTATGGAGTAACATTATGGTTAGGACTATGTTTAAGTGTTGGTTTATGGTTAGGGTTTTATAAGAATACACATGAATATACATGAATATATATGTGAATGTATATGTGAGTATGTGTAAGATTTATATATATGTTTGCATATGATTATAGATATGAATATGTTCAGGGTTAGGATTAGTGTTAAAGTTAAGATTTAGGGTATGATAATGTGTGAGTATGTAAAAATATATACATAGGTGGATACATGAATGGATATGTGAATGTATTTATCACACTATATGTATGAAAATATTAATATATATACATATATAAATATGCATATGAGTATAGTTAGGTTTAGGGGTTATTATAAAATTAAGGTTAAGTTTACCCTTGGAGTTTGGATATAAATATTTGTGTAAATTAATTTATAAAAAATTATGTATATGTATAGATGTAGGGTTCAATTTAGTGTTAGAATAAGAATAGCATTTATGTTTTTGCATAACTGTTAGGATTTAATGTCTGGAGTTAGTGCTTTTAAATTGGGCTTTGGTTATGGGATGAAGATTTGGTGTTTAAGGTTAGGGTTACAGTTAGAGTTGTGGTAGTAATTTGTATATGAGTACAAATGAATATATATATAAATTTATTTGCAAATTTATATAAATATTTGTAAAAATATAATATATAAATATAATATGAGTATGATTGTGTATTTGAGTTAGGTTACAGTTTGGATTGGGACTAAGATTTTTGTTTCATTTAGGTGTAGGATTATGGTTACATTTATATTTGATATATATATTAAAGTATATATATACACTTTAAATATCTATGTGAAATATAAATATATATGTGAAATATATAAATATATATGTGAAAATATATATGATATCCATATATATAAATTATATATAAAAGACTTACAGTTAAGGATAGTGTTGAGTTTAATTCTGAATTAAGTAGTAGTGTTCAGCTTAGGGTTGTGATTTGGACATATATATCATTATACATGAACATAAATATAAATATCTACATAAATATATATGAAAACTTATAAATATATATGCTTTTATATATGCCTAGGATTATGTTTAGGGGAATTTTTAAAGATAGAGTATGCACGTATAAATGTATATAGATGAACATATAAGTGAATTTTTAAGTGAATTTATAAATCTATATGTCAAAATATATGTGAATATTCAAGTAAACTGATATGAGTTATATGTAAAGAGATTTATGTTTAGGGGTAATGTTAGGGCTGGGACTAAGTTTAGAAATAAGGTTAGGGGTAGGGTATTATTGTATATATCCATATATATGAATGCATATATATGTAAAAATATACATGAAAACATAAATGTATATGGTTTGTACATAGATATATTTAAGTTTAAATGGATGTTTACAATTGGATTAAAGATAGGTAATAAATATATAAATGAATATATATGAAAATACATATGAATTATAAATCAATATATAAATATATATGTCAAAATATATATGCATATTCATATAACTGTATGTGGTTATATATAAATATTTTATGGCTGGGGTAGTGTTATGTATAAGACTATGTTTAGGTGTTGGGTATAGTTAGGGTTTTATAAAAATATATATATGAATACACATGAATATATATGCGAATACCTAACATTACACTAAAGATAGGATATCTTACCATTGAGATTTTTATATATATAAATTGTGTGTGTGTGTGTGTGTGTGTGTGTGTGTGTGTGCATGTGTGTGTGTGTATCTATATGTGGGTTTCACCTTACTATAATAAAACCATTGATTAATTTAACTATGAACTTTCTGAATTCTTTCTCTAACATTCCTCCACTATGACATCATTGGATCGTTAATGAGGTAGTTTAATTTGTTTGGGATGGTTTATTCCCTTGCTTTGTCATGCTTTTTGTATGTCTCAGTAAGACTCTGAGATAGCAGATCTTCTACCCTTCTAGTACCTCATGGTTTAGGGGGAGACAAATAATAAAAACAACTAATGAAACCAATATTCAGCATTAAGCTAAATAGTTCCTATTTTGACTACTATGTTAATTGACACTGTAAACAGAAACAGTATGATAAGCAATTGCCAACAGTAGAGATATTATGTTTATAAAAGGGTTTGCTATTTCATAAAGGATAACAGGGAGAATGCAGAGAAGATAAAGGATGAAAATGAGAAGGAAAATGAGAGAGAGTAATAGTAAAGAGTTAAAGAAAGTGTGAAAGAAAGAAATATAGAATTTGATTGCTAGTGAAAGAAAAGAGAGGAAGAAATTTATGTGAAATAGGAGAAAAACAAAATAAAACAAAAATAAACAATACAAAACAAAAACAAGGCATACTAATCAAAAACCCTGTCCTCAAAAGACAGAGTCAAGAAAATAACTATCCTCAAGAAATGCTAGAAATGAGAAGAGTGAGACAAGTATGTATATGTATAAATGTTCATGGACCATTCTGCACATAAAAATATTTTTATAAAGGAAAAAGTTTCTTGATGAGCAATTAAGAAATTATTTCCATTATGATGGTAAAAATTGTATGAAACATATTTTAATTGTCAGTTTACAATTTTTCTATTCAACACACTCCTTGAAACTCTAGCCAGAGCAATTAGGCAAAAGAAAGAAATTAAGGGATTTAAATGAAAAAAGAACTCAAACTGTCACTGTTTGTTGATGACATGAGTTTATATTTAGAAGACCCAAAAAACTCCACCACATAACTTCTAGAAATCATAAATGAATTCAGCAAAGAAGTAGGATATAAACTTAAAACCCATAAATAATTTCATTTCTATACACCAATGATGAATCAGTTGTTAGAGAAATTAGGAAAACTTTCCCACTTAAAATAGCCTCAAAAAATAAAATACCTGAGACTCAGTCTAACAAAAGAAGTGAAAGACCTACATAATGAAAATTATATATGCTATAGAAAGAAATTGATCAAAAGCCTACCAACAAAGAATCAAAAGCCTACCAACAAAGAAAAGTCCAGGACCATGTGAATTCTCAGTCAAGTTCTACAAGATCTTCAAAGAAGAGCTCATTCCAATACTCCTCAAAGTATTCCATGAAATAGAAGAGGAGAGAATCATTACAAACTCATTCTATGAAGCTAATATCGCCCTGATACCAAAACCAGACAGAGACACATCGAGGAAAGAAAACTTCAGACCAATATCCCTAATGAACATAGATGCAAAAATTCTTAACAAAATTTTATCAAATTGCATACAAATCATATTGGAAGATAGTGCACCATGGGTTTTATCACAGGCATGCAAGGTTGGTTCAACATCCAGAAATCAATAAACGTAGTTCACCATATCAACAGGCTTAAAGTTAAGAATCACATGACTATTTCAATAGATGCAGAAAAAGCATTTGGTAAAATACAGCATCTTTCATGCTCAAAATTCTAGAAAAAAAATGGGGACAATAGGAACATTCCTCAACATTGTAAAAGCTATCTATGCTAAGCCTATAACCAAAATCATTCTAAATGAAGAAAAACTGAAAGCATTCCCCATAAAAGTTGGAACAAGGCACGGATGCCCTCCTTCACCACTTCTATTCAACATCATCCTTGAAATTCTAGCCAGAGCATTTAGACAGACCAAAGAAATTAAAGGGATATGAACAGGAAAAGAAGAACTATGCCCATTTGTCTATGACATGAGTCTATATTTAGAGGAGCCAAAAAATTCCACCAGAAAACT
This sequence comes from Sciurus carolinensis, assembly GCF_902686445.1. Taxonomy (NCBI): domain Eukaryota; kingdom Metazoa; phylum Chordata; class Mammalia; order Rodentia; family Sciuridae; genus Sciurus; species Sciurus carolinensis. The sequence continues at coordinate 73,047,618 of NC_062215.1, read as the reverse complement.
TCTAGAACACATAAATGAATTCAGTAAAGTAGCAGAATATAAAATAAATGCTCATAAACCTAATCCATTTTTATTCATAAGTGATGAATCATTTGAAAGATAATTTAGGAAAACTACCCCATTCACAATACCTTCAAAAAAATAAAATATTTGGGAATTAATCTTACAAAAGAGATGAAAGACCTCTACAATGAGAACTACAGAATACTAAAGAAAGAAATTAAAGAAAACCTTAGAAGATGGACAGATCTCCCATTTTCTTGGATAAGCAGAATTAATATTGTCAAAATGGCCATACTAACAAAGTTCTATACAAATTCAATGCAATTCCAGTTGAAATACCAATGATGAACCTCATAGAAATAGAAAAAGCAATCATGAAATTCATTTGGAAAAATAAGAGACCCAGAATAGCTAAAGCAATCTTTAGCAGGAAGAGTGAAGCAGGGGTTTCACAATACCAGAACTCCAACTATACTACAGAGCAATAGTAACAAAAACAGTATAGTATTGGCACCAAAATAGATAGGTAGATCAATGGCACAGAATAGAGGACATGGACACAAACCCAAATAATACAGTTTTCTCATACTAGAAAAAGGTGCCAAAAACATACAATGGAGAAAAGATAGCCTCTTCAACAAATGGTACTGGGAAAACTGGAAATACATATGCAGCAGAATGAAACTAAACCCCTGTCTCTCCCCCTGCACAAACTCAACTCAAAATGAATCAAGGACCTTGGAATCAGACAAGAGACCCTGCACCTTATAGAAGAAAAAGTAGGTCCAAATCTTCATCATGTCAGCTTGGGATCAAACTTCCTTAACAGGACTCCCAAAGCACAAGAAATAAAAGCAGGATCAATAATTGGGATAGATTCAAATTAAAAATCTTTTTATCAGCAATGGAAACTATCAGCAACATGAAGAGAGAGCCTAAGAGTGGGAGAAAATCTTTGCCACTCATAACTTCAGCTAGAGCACTAATCTCCAGAATCAATAAAGAACTCAATAAACTTTACACCAAGAATACAAATAACCCAATCAACAAATGGGCTAAGGAAATGAACAGACACTTCACAGAAGAAAATCTATAAGCAATCAACAAACATGAAAAAATGTTCAACATCTCTAGTAATAAGAGAAATGCAAATCAAAACTACCCTAAGATTTCATCTCACCCCAATTAGAATGGCGATTATCAAGAATACAAGCAACAATAGGTGTTGGAGAGGATGTGGGGAGAAAGGTACACTCATACATTGCTGGTGGGGATGCAAATTAATGCAGCCACTCTGGAAAGCAGTGTGGAGATTCCTTAGAAAACTTGGAATGGAACTACCATTTGACTAAGCTATCCCACTCCTTGGCCTATACCCAAAGGACTTAAAATCAGTATTCTACATTGATCCAGCCACATCAATGTTCATAGCTGCTCTATTCGCAATAGCTAGATTGTGGAACCAAACTAGATACCCTTTAATTGATGAATGGATAAAGAAACTGTGGTATATAAACACAATGGAATATTACTCAGCCATAAAGAATGATAAAATTATGGCATTTGCAGGCAAATGGATGAAATTGGAGAACATCATGCTAAGTGAGATAAGCCAATCCCAAAAAACCAAAGGATGAATGATCTCTGATAAGCGGATAATGATACATAAATGGGGGTGGGAAGGAGGCAAGAATGGAGGACAGATGAATTGTATAGAGTAAAAGGAGGGGTGGGAGGGTTGAGGGGAAGGGAAAAATAACAGATTGAGACAAACATAATTACCCTATGTACATGTATGATTACACAAATGGTATGATCTCCTTCATTTAAACCAGACAACCAAGTTATACCCCATTTGTTTAAAATGAATCAAAATAAATAGATTTTAAAAAAGATAAAAAAAAAAGAAAGAAAGAAATCAAAGAATATCTTAGAAGATGGAATGCTCTCATGTTCTTGGATAGGTAGAATTAACATCATCAAAATGGCCATACTATCAAAAACCCTATAAAGATTTAATGCAATGCTTATTAAAATTCCATTGACATTCTTCCTAGAAATAGAAAAGGCAGACATGAAATTCATTTGGAGAAACAAGAGGCCCAGATAGACAAAGCAGTCCTCAGTCCACAATAGTGAAGCAGGAGGAGGCATCACAATACCAGACCCTAAATTATATTAAAGTACTATAGTTATAAAAATGGCATGGTATTTTCAAGAAAACAGACATTTAGAACAATGGTATATAAAAAAAGACACAGAGACAAATTCACATGAATACAGTTATCTCATCCCAGACATACCAAAAACATACATTGAAGGAAAGGTAGCCTCCTCAAGAAATGGTGCTGGGAAAACTGGAAATCCATATGTAGCAGAATGAAATTTAACCCCTCTCTCTCATCGGGTACAAAACTGAACTAAAAGTGGATCAAAGATCTAGGCATTAGACCAGAGATCCTATAACTACTAGAAGATGTAGGCCCAAATTTCCATCATGTCTGCTTAGCAAACAACTTCCTCAACAAGACTCCTAAAGCACAAGAAGTAAATCAAGAATTGGTAAATGGGATGATATCAAATTAAAAATCTTTACAGCAAAGGCAACAAGCAAGAGTGCAAAAAGAGGTCCAATGAATGGAAGAAAGTCTTTGCCACCTGCACCTCAGAGAGAGCATTAATCTCCAGGATATATAAAGAACACAAAAAACTTAACACCACAAAAACAAATAACCCAATCAATAAATGGGCAAAAAAACTGAACAGACACTACACAGAAGAAGAAATAGTAGATCAACTACTGTTCAATGTTTTCAGCAATTAGAGAAAAACAAATTAAAACTACCCTGAGATTTTTAATTCACTGTCGTCAGAATGGCAATTATCAAGAATATAAATAACAGTAAATGTTGGTGAGGATGTGGGAGAAAAGGTACACTCATACATTGCCTGTGGACTGCAAATTGGTGCATTCACTCTGGAGAGCAGTATGGAGATTCCTTAGAAAACTTGGAATGTAACCACCATTTGATCCAGCTATCCCACTGCTTGATATGTTTCAATAGGATATAAAATCTGCATACTGTAGTGATATGGCCACATCAATATTTATAGCAGCTCAATTCATAATAGCAAAGCTATGAAACCAAACTTGGTACCCTTCAACAGTTGAATAAATAAAAAATTTACTGTGGTATATATGCACAATGGAATATTACCCCACCTTAACAAGAACGACTTTATGACATTTTCTAGGAAATGAATGGATCTGGAGACTATTATGCTAAGCAAAATACTTTCCCAAATTTTCCCAACGTGGCACTGGTCAGCCTTCTCCTCCAGATTCTACCTCCCATCGCTGTTCCTGCTGGCGCCATGCCACACCCAATCAGCACTGGACACCTCCACCTGAAATCCGCAGCAACGGGACTCATCCTATCAACTCTCACCCCCTTTCATGCCCCAACCAATCAGCCCACACCCTACTCTATATAAACACACTCCTTTCTGAATAAAGTGGAACTACTCCAGTGCTTAGCTTCCACCCGTGTCTCCGTGTGAATTCTTTCAGTCATATGTAACTAAAAAGAACAAATACAAAGCAAAATAAAAGACCACTGAGAAATATCCAAGACATTTTAGAAAAAAAATAGAATGACATACATTTTGGGTTGTATGACTATTTCCATGTCAGTCTGTGTATCTGTCCACCTACTCAGACACAGATTTAGATATCAAAAACATCAAAGTTGAACAAATTTGAATCTTCAATAGAAAATTGTTTCATAGAAAAATATAATTTTTCAAACAACATTAGATAGAAAATCAGAATGATTTTAACTATTTTAATTCTATTAAAGAAATTTGCATTAGATATCAAAAACATCCAGTTGAACAAATTTGAAACTTCAATAGAAAATTGTTTCATAGAAAAATACAATTTTTCAAACAACATTAGATAGAAAATCAGATTGATTTTAACTATTTTATTTCTATTAATGAAATTTGCAATTAAAATCTTCCCTCAAGGAAAACACCAGGACTTTTGTCTTTTTAAGTAATTTTGTTGAATATTTAAGAAAGAAAATTACTGGTCTTATGCAACATTTTTTCAAGGATATGAAAAGAGGAAACATTTTATGTGAGCAGCATTTTTTTTTCATTTCAAATATTTTATTCCCAGAAGGAATTTACAACTTCATCTCCATATGAAAACAATCCATATATATTCATATATTTCTTTTTTATTAGACATCACATATAAATCAGAAACCATTACACAAGACTGAGTTAAAAGATATTGGGGTAATTTTAAAGTATAATCTCTCTGGAATTCTTGTTTTAATTCTAAATCTCAACAAGACTATTCTGAGAAAATTTCAAACCATTATCAATCAAAGACATGTATTCCAAAACTCCAAAGAAAATATGAATTGCAAAATCCAGCAATATGTATAAGGAATAATACATGATGATTATATTCTATTTTAGAGATGCAGAGTTGAATTATGTATAAAAATTAAAAGCAGATTCATAAATACAGTAAAAATTGGTAATGTATAATTTCCATTGTGATTAAAAATAGTACATTTGCAACCTAAGAATAGAATATACCCTTGATCTATGGGGAAAAAGTTATATTTTAAAGTTAATGAGGAAATAAAGTTTTTCATGTGAGATTAATAAAACACAAGTATTCAAAGTTTGTCTTTATTATTGTCGTAGGATTACTAATCAATGCAATAAACAAGCAAAATAAAATATGTCTGAGTAAAGAGAAATAAATAAAATGTTATTTTTGAGTAAATTGACAATACCAGAAAATGACAAATAATAGGAAGATAATTACTAGAATTACTAAGTTCAACAGTTTTGCTAGATAAAGATTAATATATAAAACTCATCTTCAGCCACTACTTGTTAGAATACAAAATGACAGTATCAAAAATATCTGATACCTACAAAAAGATCAAAAGAAAAATGTATGAGACTTTAGATAGTTGAAAAAAGTGAACTTTAGTGTTTTAGAGACCATTTACTTTCACAGCTAATTTGAGAGAAAAGTAGTTATGCACCTACTTCCTCAAAACTTGCATTTGCCCTTCCATCCACTTTGGTTCACTCTTGTTATATTGTCTAAATTCATGAATTTGTACAGAAGTATCCCCCATTATGACATGTATCTACCATTGTAGTATGCCAAATACTTTTGCTGCTCTGAATACATCTGAGCTCTGTCTGCTCTTTTTTAACTCCTGAAACTACTGATCATTTTACTGTTTTGCATCTTCAGACTATAAGTTGAAACCATAAATGGTTTTCAACGAGTTTGTTCACTTAGTAATTTGCATGTAATATTCCTCTATATCTTTTTTATGGTTTGATATCCCATTTCTCTTTAGCACTGAATAATATTCCATTGTTTGGACATACAACCATTTATTTATACATTCACCTGGTCTGAAGGATATTTTGATGGTTTCAAAATTGTTGGCTATTACAAATAAAGGTAACAAACATTTGCATCCATGATTTTGTGTGGATGTCTGTTTTAACTCATGTGGGTAAATACTAGAGAGTAAGATTTCTATGATTCATGTTAAGAGTAAGTTTGGTTTTGTAAGAAACTGTCAAAATGTCTTCAAAAGTAATATATTTCTACCATCAAGGAATAAGAGATCCTTTATTCCATATTTTCTTCAGCATTTTTTGTTGTCAATGTTTGTATTGGCTTCATTCTAATAAATGAGTAGAGGTATATAGCTGTTGTTTTAATTTTCAGATCTTTAATGACATGATGTAAAGAATCTTTCCATATTCTTATTTGCCAGCTATATATGTGTGATGAGATGTCTATTTATTTTTTGCCTATTTTTTCCTATAAATATTTTAACTTATTTTGGAAGTTTTAGAGTTCTTTTATGTGCTTTGAATAATGACCTTTCAACGTATATTTCTTATAGAAATATTTCCCTCTAACTTGTGACTTGTCTTCTCAATCACTTGGTGGTAACTTACACAGAGCAGAAATTTTTAGTTTAAGTAAAGTCTAGGTTACCAATTCTTTCTTTAGGGAATTATGCCTTTGGTGTCATCTAAAATGTCACTGAAGAATGAAATGTCACCTAAATTCTCAGCTATGTTACCATCTAGAGTTTTATTGTTTTGTGTTTTACATTTTAGGTTGACCATCCATCTTAATATTTTAAGCCAGTATTTGTGAAGGGTATAAAAATTATGTATAGGTTTATTTTTATTTTTTTCTAGTATGTATTACTAATTGATCCAGAATCATTTGTGAAAGGATTTATTTCTTTCCATTGTATTGATTTTACCCTTTTGTCAATGTTCTGTTTACCATATTTATGTGATGCATTTTGGGTCTCTATTGTGTCCCATTGATGTATTTATTCTTTCATCAATATTTCAGTGTTGCTTAATGTAGCTTAATAGTAATTCTTGAAGTTAGGTAGTATGAGTTCTCTGAATTTGTTCTTTTCCTTGAATATTTTTTTGTTTATTCTGGGTCATTTTGCCTCTCCACATAAATTTTAGAATTATTTTTCAATATTTAAAATACAATTTTATGCAATTTTGATTGAGATTGCTGAGTCAACCGATTTGGGAAGAACTGACATGTTGAACATATTGAATTTACCTATTCATGAACATAGGATATCTTTTTGTTTACTGAGTTTCCATCTGATTATCTCATCAGAGCTTTGTGGTTTTCTGCACATAGATCTTTGTCATATTTAATTAGACTTATGTCTAAGATTTTTGAAAAAATAAATATTATATTTTTAAATTTAAATTCTAGTTGTTCATCACTGCTATATAGAAGAAGAGATTTTTATTAATCATGCAGTATTAAATGTGATGTATTTATTTAGTTCTAGGGAATTTTTAATAGATTCTGATAGATTTTCTACATAATCATGTCATCTGCTAATAAAAATATTTTTTTCTCAATCTGTATACTTTTTATTTTATTTTTATTGACTTATTGCATTAAGATTTGGGGCATAATATTAAAATGCTATGATGAGATGACTAAATTTTTTAAAATAAATTAAAGAAGATCAACAAAGGAGCATTATCAGGCTTATAGATTGCAGAACAAAAGCTATAAATACATGAACTATTTTATCTACAATTCTAATGCAATATTAATAAATACCTTATGTGATAACTGAAAACTCGAACATCTATGTGGAAATGCAAAGAGACAAGAAGCATCATGTGGACTTATTATAAAGTTATAGCAATTTTGAAAGTATAGTGTTGAGAATAAGAGATTAAAAAGCATATGAAATATAAAAAAAATGATCTAAAATAACCATAAATAAATGGATATTTTATTTATGATACTGATGGTACTATAAAAATAATGATTATGTTATAGTATGTATGATATAAATTCTGTACACATATAAATAAATAAACATAAGTGACATTCACACCACAACATAAAAGAACCAATTTCAGATGCAGTGTGAATGGAAATGTGAAAGCCAATACAACAAAAACCTTTAGAAAATATACCAGAAAAACATATTTGAGGACATGTAAGTGAAATGATTTTTACAAGACAAAAATAATGAGTGAGAGAGTTCTGGGCAGCTGCCCAGAGGAGGAGGAGGAGCACGGTGGGTCACTTGGACTTGGAGTGACTGCATCAGGGCTACAGGCGGCTGCCCAGAGGAGGAGCTGTGCAGCGAGCTGTTTGGACTCAGAGCGACCGCTCCTGAACACCGGGGGGCTGCCCGGAGGAAGAGGTGTGTGACCGGTCGCTTGGACTCAGAGCAACTGCTCCTGAACACCCAGGGGGGCTGCCTGGAGGAGGAGGAGCGCAGCGGATCACTCAGACCCGGAGTGACTGCACCAGGGCTACAGGCGGTTGTCAGGAGGAGGAGGTGCGCAGTGAGTTGCTTGGACTCCTAGCGACCGCACCAGAACACTGGGTGGCTGCCTGGAGGAAGAGGAGTGTGGCAGGTCACTGGGACTTGGAGCGACTGTACAGTGCTCCAGGTGGCTGCTCAGAGGAGGGGCCGCATAGTAAGGCAATTAGGTGCAGAGCAGGGTCCCAGGACCTAGGGAGCTTCTTGGTGGAAGAGCAACACAGAGACAAGCTGAGGGGTGGAGCGAAGGTTTCAGGACTGCGGGCAGATTCGCTGAGGAGATGCAGCCTGAGGAGACTCGTTGCGAAGGGTAAGGCTCCCAGGCCCAGGAGGTAGGTCTGGGCCCCTGGGAACGTTGCAGAGGAAGGCAGCCCAGCCCAGGCAGTAGTTGTGGATTGAGGGGAAACTCTAGGAGGGGAACTGACCAGTGAGACCTTCCCACCAGGTGAGTCTTCCCTGCTGGGTGAGGTTTTCCCACAAGGACAGTAAAACCAGAGACACAGGCCCAAACAGGCCTTGCCTCAGCGCTCACCCTAGTTCCCCTTTGGATGACCATTGGTCAACAAGTTAGAGGCACCTCTGCCCACTATCAGGGAATATACTTCACCTAAAGGCCACCACCCCTAGAGAGGCAGCTTCCTTGTGGATCACTGCATTATCAACTTCCTCCAACACTTCAGGTTACTGAAGGTTAAGAGGGGACATACTAGAAATCTTCAGGGACATTATAAGTCAATAGAGGAAATCTGAAATATCTCAGCGGTCCACTGATTCCTGAACAATATGAGAAAACAAGGGAAGAAAATGCCCCAAACAAATCTAGATGTTACATCAATAAAATTCAATGACAGCATGGCAGAAGAAATGACAGAAAGGGAGTTCAGAATGTACATAATTAAAATGATCAGGGAAGCAAACGATGAGATGAAAGAGCAAATGCAGGCATTGAATGATGAGATGAAATAGCAAATGCAGGCATTGAATGATCACACCAATGGACAGTTAAAAGAGCAAATACAGGAAGCAAAAGATCATTTCAATAAAGAGTTAGAGATATTGAAAAAAAAACAAACAGAAATCCTTCAAATGAAGGAAACAATAAACCAAATTAAGAACTCCATAGAAAGCAAAACCAATAGCATAGAACACCTGGAAGAAAGAACCTCACACATTGAAGACAAAATATTTAACCTCGAAAACAAAGTTGAACAAACAGAGAAGATGGTAAGAAATCATGAACAGAATCTCCAAGAATGATGGGATATCATGAAAATGCCAAATTTAAGAATTATTGGGATTGAGGAAGGCTTAGAGAAACAAATCAAAGGAATGAACAATCTATTCAATGAAATAATATCAGAAAATTTCCCAAATCTGAAGAATGAAATGGAAAATCAAGTTCAAGAGGTTTATAGGACTCCAAATACAGAAAATTACACAGACCCACATCAAGGCACCTTATAATGAAAATACCTAACATACAAAATAAAGACAGAATTTTAAAGGCTGTGAGAGAAAAGAACCAAATTACATTCAGGGGGAAACCAATACAGATATCAACAGATTTTTCAATCCAGACCCTAAAAGCTAGAAGGGCCTGGAACAACATTTTTCAAGCCCTGAAAGAAAATGGATGCCACCCAAGAATCTTATATGCAGCAAAACTTACCTTCAAATTTGACGATGAAATAAAAGCCTTCCATGATAAACAAAAGCTAAAAGAATTTACTAAAAGAAAGCCAGCATTACAGAACATTGTCAGCAAAATATTCCATGAGGAACAGATGACAAACAAAGAAGCAAATCAGCAAAGGGAGAAATTATCCTAAAGGAATTGTTAAATAAAGGAGGAACCAAGTCGTGTCAAAAAATAAACAAATAAAATTTAAAAAAAAAAAACAAAAGATCGGGAATACAAATCATATATCAATAATAACCCTGAATGTTAATAGCCTGAACTCATCAATCAAAAGACATAGACTGGCAGATTGGATTAAAAAGAAAGATCCAACAATAGGTTGCCTGCAAGAGACTCACCTCATAGAAAGAGATACCCATAGACTAAAGGTGAAAGGATGGGGAAAAGCATACCACGTACATGGTCTCAGCAAAAAAACTGGGGTATCCATCCTCATTTCAGATAATGTGGACTACAAGTCAAAGTCAGAAGGGATAAAGAAGGACATTTCATACTGCTTAAGGGAAGCATAAATCAGCAAGACATAACAATCATAAACATCTATGCCCCAAACAGTGACTCATCCATGTTTGTCAAACAAATCCTTCTCAATTTCAGAAACCAAATAGATCCCATAACACAATAATACTAGGTGATTTTAACATGCCTCTCTCACCACTGGACAGATCTTCCAAACAAAAATTGAACAAAGAAACCATAGATCTCAATAACACAATCAATAATTTAGACTTAACAGACATTTATAGAATATACCATCCAACCAAGAATGAATACACTTTCTTCTCAGCAGCACATGGATCCTTCTCTAAAATAGACCATATATTATGCCACAAAGCTAATGTTAGCAAATACAAGAAGATAGAGACACTATCTTGTATTCTATCAATCATAATGGATTGAAATTAGAAATAAATGATAGAGTAAAAAACAGAAACTACTCCAACACCTGGAGATTAAACAACATGCTATTATATGATGAATGGATAACAGAAGATATTAGGAAGGAAATTAAAAAATTCTTAGAGGTCAATGAGAACAAAGAAACAACATATCAAAATCTCTGGGACACTATGAAAGCAGCACTTAGAGGAAAATTTATTTCATGGAGCACATTCAATAAAAGAAGTAAAACTCAACAAATAAATGACCTAACACTATAGCTCAAAGCCCTAGAAAAAAAAGAACAGACAAACACCAAAAGTAGTAGAAGACAGGAAATAGTTAAACTCAGAGATGAAATGAACGAAATTGAAACAAAAGAAACAATACAAAAAATTGACAAAATAAATAGTTGGTTCTTTGAAAAAATAAACAAAATTGATAAACCTTTAGCCACACTAACAAAGACGAGAGAAAACCCAAATCACTTAAATTTGGAATGAACAAGGAAATATCACAACAGACACGACTGAAATAGAAAACATAATTAGAAGCTATTTTGAAAATCTATACTCCAACAAAATAGAAAATTTTGAAGACATCAACAGGTTTCTAGAGACATATGAATTGCCTAAACTGAACGAGGAGGACATACACAATTTAAGTAAACCAATTTCAAGTAATGAAATAGAAGAAGTCATCAAAAGCCTACCAACAAAGAAAAGTCCTGGACCAAATGGGTTCTCAGCTGAGTTCTACAAAACCTTTAAACAAGAGCTCATTCTAATACTTCTCAAAGTATTCCATGAAATAGAAGAGGAGGGAACCCTCCCAAACTCGTTCTATGAAGCCAATATTACCGTGATACCTAAACCAGACAGAGACACATCAAGGAAAGAAAATTTCAGACCAATATCCTTAATGAACATCAACGCAAAAATTCTCAACAAAATTTTAACAAATCGCATACAAAAATATATTAAAAAGATAGTGCACCATGATCAAGTGGGTTTCATCCCAGGGATGCAAGGTTTGTTCAATATCAGGAAATCAATAAATGTAATTCACCATATCAATAGACTTAAAGTCAAGAATCACATGATTATTTCCATAGATGCAGAAAAAGCATTTGATAAAATACAGCACCCGTTAATGCTCAAAACACTAGAAAAAATAGTGATAGTGGGAACATTCCTTAATATTGTAAAGGCCATCTATGCTAAGCCCATGGCTAATATCATTCTAAATGGTGAAAAACTGAAAGCATTCCCATAAAAACTGGAACAACCCGGGAATGCCCTCTTTCACCACTTCTATTCAACATTGTCCTTGAAACTCTAGCCAGAGCAATTAGACAGACCAAAGAAATTAAAGGGATACGAATAGGAAAAGAAGAACTCAAACTATCCCTATTTGCTGATGATATGATAATATACTTAGAGGAACCAGGAAATTACACCAGAAAACTTTTAGAACTCACAAGTAAATTCAGTAAAGTAGCGGGATTTAAGATCAATGCACATAAATCTAAGGCATTTTTATAAATAAGTGATGAATCTTCAGAAAGAGAAATTAGGAAAACTACCCCATTCACAATAGCATCGAAAAAAAATACTTGGGAATCAATCAATCTCACAAAAGAGGTGAAAGACCTCTACAATGAGAACTACAGAACACTAAAGAAAGAAATTAAAGAAAACCTTAGAAGATGGAAAGATCTCCCTTGTTCTTGGATAGGCAGAATTAATATTGTCAAAATGGCCATACTACAAAAAGTGCTATACAGATTCAATGCAATTCCAATTAAAATCCCAATGATGTACCTTACAGAAATAGAGCAAGCAATTATGAAATTAATCTGGAAGAATAAGAAACCCAGAATAGCTAAAGCAATCCTTAGCAGAAAGAGCGAAGCAGGGGGTATCGCAATACCAGATCTTCAACTCTACTACAAAGCAATAGTAACAAAAACAGCATGATATTGGTACCAAAATAGAAAGGTAGATCAATGATACAGAATAGAGGACACGGGCACAAACTCAAATAAATACAATTTTCTCATACTAGCCAATGGTGCCAAAAATATGCAATGGAGAAAAGATAGCCTCTTCAACAAATGGTGCTGGGAGAATTGGAAATCCATAGGCAACAGAATGAAACTAAACCCATAACTCTCACCATGCACGAAACTAAACTCAAAATGGATTAAGGATCTCGGAATCAGACCAGAGACCCTGCACATTATAGAAGAAAAAGTAGGTCCAGATCTTCAGCATATCAGCTTAGGACCAGACTTCCTCAACAGGACTCCCATAGCACAAGAAATAAAATCAAGAATCAATAACTGGGATAGATTCAAACTAAAAATCTTTCTCTCAGCAAAGGAAACTATCAGCAATGTGAAGAAAGAGCCTACAAAGTGGAAGAAAATCTTTGCCAATCATACTTCAGGTAGAGCACTAATCACCAGAATCTATAAAGAACTCAAAAACTCTACACCAAGAATGCAAATAACCCAATCAACAAATGGGCTAAGGAAATGAACAGACACTTCACAGAAGATGTACAAGCAATCAACAAACATATGGAAAAATGTTCAACATCTCTAGTAATAAGAGAAATGCAAATCAAAACCACCCTAAGATTCCATATCACCCCAATTAGAATGGCGTTATCAAGAATACAAGCAACAACAGGTGTTGACGAGGATGTGGGAAAAAAGGTACACACTCATACATTGCTGGTGGGGCTGCAAATTAGTGCAGCCACTCTGGAAAGCAGTGTGGAGATTCCTTAGAAAACTTGGAATGCAACCACCATTTGACCCAGCTATCCCACTCCTTGGCCTATACCCAAAGGACTTAAAATCAGCATACTGCAGAGATACAGCCACATCAATGTTCATAGCTGCTCAATTCACAATAGCCAGATTGTGGAATCAACCTAGAGGCCCGTCAATTGATGATTGGACAAAGAACATGTGGTATATATATATATATACCATGGAATATTACTCAGCCATAAAGAATGATAAAATTATGGCATTTGCAGGCAAATGGATGAAATTGGAGAATATCATGCTAAGTGAGATAAGCCCATCTTAAAAAACCAAAAGATGAATGATCTTGCTGATAAGTGGATGATGACACATAATGGGGGGTGGGAGGGGTTAGTGTTAGGGTTAGAGTTAGGGTTAGGGAGGGGGGAAGAATGGAGGAAGGACTGTATAGAGGGAAAAGAGGGGTAGGAGGGGTGGCGGGAAGGGAAAAAATAGCAGAATGAATCAAACAACATCACCGTATGTAAATTTATGATTACACAAATGGTACGCCTTTCCTCCATGTACAAACAGAGAAACAACATGTATCCTATTTGTTTACAATAAAAATAAAGACTAAAAAAATAAATAAATAATGAGTGAAAGAAATTTTACTAATTTGGCTAAATAAAATTAGAAAGTTCTTATTATCCAAAATTAGAGTGAAAAGGAATATCAGAGTAGAAAAGCAACTGAAACACATATAGTAGAATGTTATGGAGACTGAAAATACAGAGCTATACTTTAAAAAATCAGACAATCTAATCTAAAAATGTCTAAGAAATTTACATTTTCATCTTGCAAAAGGAAGATGGCTACTTGGCAATTTAACCTATGAAAAAATCCTTATTTTATATGAAATCAGAGAAACACTATCTACTATGTGATATTGATGGACACTCTCTAGAAAGGATAATATGAAAAGATAAATTTCTGAGCAAACAAAGGTCACAACAGGAAACTCCTATTGATGGAAACATAAACTAATTTTATATAAAAATAATAATCACTAATATACTAAATGATTACATAATTTCACTGCTGGGAAATATTAAAAAATGTGCATGTACACATATACCAAGACAAATGTATAATAATGTTCACAGAAACATTATTTCTACTGTAAAAACTAGCGAAAAAATAGGTGTCATTGTAAGGATGGATAAACAATGGCCTGTTTATGCAACAAACTGTATTTTTTAAATTTTACAAAAATATTACCAAGGGACGAAAGATGAACATTAATGAATAAATCCAGAAAAATTCCATTTCCATAGATTACAAAAGTAGGCACAAAAGGTCTATAATATTGGAAGTTAGATGAGCATTCCCTTTGGGAAGATGGGAAGGAACTGTAATTTCAGTTGGAGCATAAATGTACCAAATTTATGGGGAGATACATTTTATTTTGTGGTCTCTATGATTATTTTGTATTCAGTTCTTTTGCTGTTGTGACTAAAAGATCTGACAAGAACAACTGTACAGGAGATAAAGTTTATTTGAGTGCTCTCGGTTTCAGAGGTCTTAGTCTACATAAGGCCAGCTCCATTCCTTGGGGCTAGATGTGAGGCTGAACATCATGGCAGGTGAGTATGGCAAAAGGAAGCAGCTTACCTGTTGGTCAGGAAGCAGAGAGAGAGAGTCTCCACTCTCCACATACAAACTATATACCCCAAAGCCATGCCCCAATTCCAATCTCCTTCAGCCACACCCTACCCCTTCAGGTACCACTCAGTTAATCCCTATCAGGCATTAAATCACTAATTGGGTTAAGACTTTTACAACCCAATCATTTCTCCTCTGAACCAGGAAGTATTGTCTCACGCATGAGCTTTTGGGGACACTTCATATTCAAACCATGACAGATTATGCTGCACATCTGTTTTATACACATCTCTTTATCTGTTCTCTTTCAATTAAAAAAGCCAAAAAAGTAAGTCTAATTGAGCTAAACTGTCTTCCAGTTCAGCAACTACAATCTGAGAGACTTTTGTGAGAAAACATTTTTTAAATTATCATAAAATGCAATCTCAATGTGTAATAAGGTAAAGAAAATTTCATCTGTAGACATCAATTTCCACTTTTCTGAAATAAGAAAAAGGAATTTGGATTAAAGAAACTTCAAAGTCCTTCTAGATCTAAGTGTCTATGAATTGTTCATTACTTTGATATATACATTTGGTCCAAACACTTAGATCTCAAAAATCAGATTTCTTCCCTATCCATAATAAAGAATGATCTTCATGCTATTTTTTAAAAATTAAGTATAAGTTTATATATAGTAAAAAAGTTATACCAACCAAAACACAGAACATTAGTATTACTTCAGAAAGTATGTATCTCCTGGTTAATTCCTGCTCCCATAAGCAACCTCTGTTTTAATTTCTATGATTATACATTAGTTTTTCCTGATTATGTACATTTTAATAACAGAACTAAACTAGATCTATACTTTTGTCTGAATTTTTTACTGAAAATACAGTTTCTGTTGTAGCTTGCATCAGTGTTTTTAATTGATGAGTGATATCCCAGTATCCCATTTTTTTAAATATAGAACAATGTTTTTATCAATTTCTATGTTCTATTCAGATACTTCTGTGTTTTTGTTATGTCTTATTTATACCTTATAAATCCCACCATATAGTATTTTTTTAGACAGGTATATTTTAAAATGGTAACCAGAGAAAACAAAATCACACATCATCATTACCCACATGTGTATCATTTCCTGTGGTCTTTATTCCTTCTTGTAGATCCAAGTATCCATTTGATATTATTCTCTCATTCTCACGGACACAATTAGTTATCTATTACTTTTTGAGAGATTTAAGTGCAACCTGACTACCGCATTTCTAGATTTACTTTGACTGTATTGTTAGGTCCAAAGTTGAGTAGGGATAAGCAGATGAGAAATATGCTAAAGCAGAAAGAAATAGAAGAATAAAAATATTAAGAATTTTTATTATACTAAGGAATTTGAAGTCTCATGGATGCCATAGGGAACCAGGATTGTTTCAAAGTATCTGCATATTATCTTAAGATACCACCAAGGAGTTAGACTTTTGACTGTCTTACATCTGAAATGTGTGGTTTTTAATAAGTTATGAATTTCTCTAAAGTTGTCTCCTTTTGTTGGAATTAGGGAGTGTTATGGATAAGATAAGAGGTGTACCCCAAAAGGTCATGTGTGAGACAATGTAAGAAAATGTAAAGGTAAACTGATGAGAGTCTTAACATAATCACTGCATCAATCCCCTGATAGGGATTAACTGGACAGGCAGGCAGTGTGAGGCTGGAGGAGGTGGGTCTCCTGAGGCGTGCCTTTTGGGGATTTTTTTTTTTTTTTTTTTTTTTTTTTGTTCTTATTGAACAGAGCTCTCTCTCTCTGTGCTTCCTGATGTGGTGTTCTGAGTTTCTTTATTCTTCCATACCCTTCTGCCTCACTGTGAGCCCCAGGGAATGGAGTCATCCATCTAAGGACTGAGAAGAACTCTGAAACAGTGAGCCCCCAAATAAACTTTTCATTCTTTAAAATTGTTCTTCTCAGGTCCTTTGGTCATAGCAGCAACAAACCTGACTAAAACAATAACCATTTTCATATCTAGTAATCACACATTTCATATGGCCAACATGTACTGATTCTGATTCTTTTATTGCTCAGAGTAAAAAATAATTACAGAAAATTAAAGAAAAAAATCTTTTTATTTGCTCTCTCCAGAAATATATTTATATTGAAAAGCAAACTGGATATAACATTGATGAAATTTGACTTCAGTTGTGGAATTTTGGCCTTCCTATTTGACTAGGGAGGGATGCACAGAAGGGAGAAAAGACAATATGAGAAACATCATGTGACCACACACTATCAGTTCTCACAACTTCCCTCACGTAGTATAGGGGCTAAAAATGACTTCATTTATCTCCCCTAAGCATGGAGGCATGAAGAAGCTACATTATTCTAGAAACCTGTGGGTTAGAATCACAGAGACATCACTTAACTTTATAAAGAGGAACATGCACAAATTATGGAAGTTATTGTTTTTGTTAATATATGTAAACTACCTAGTCCAAATACTTAGAATAGTTTAGATACTTCATAATTTAAAAGGAATAGAAGAATAGAAGCTGAAATACAAGTCCTTTGACTTCTAAGTTGTAACTTCTAATAATAACACATTTGGGTATGTATAGATGGAGGAGGAGGAGGGCTCTATTTCAAATCATCCAGCACAACATGACAGACTCCATGTAACAGAGGATGTGTTATTAGATAGACTGCTATAAAAAAGGATAAAATTAATTTTACACTGCAGTGCTCCTTCTACAAAATGTGCATTTGCTGGAAGAATTGGGTTCAGCTTTATGAATGAAAAGAACAAAGGGGGAATTTTTTTTTTTTTTGGTATTCCTTGGGGAAATTAAGCAGACTGATCACATTTTGTCCATATCTAAATCCATGTCATCCAACACCTCTATGCTATGTACAATTTAACAGGAATATTAGCTTTTCGTTTGTTGCATCGAGAGTAGAGTCAACACTGGAAGGTTGACTTTGGGTCTCATTTGAAGTCATTTAGAAATTCTTAAGTGGTAGTTAATACTTAACAGTCCTTCTCCAATTCTTGCCTTTATTTTATATTCCCAAAGGGTCCCCATCAAATAAGTAAATAAATCCTAAACATATATTTTAAATGTATATTTAGTTTATTATCTGTTTTTGTTATATTTGTTGGGAAGTTGGTCAGTGATTTTGATTATCACACAGGACAAAGACTTAGTTTTAGATTTTCTAGAAATGTGTGCTTTATCACTGAAGTAACAGTGAACTCTTCATCTTTCTTATAACATCCTCTGGCCTAGTGACTTGTTTATTCTTTTATTTATTGTCATAATATAAACTGTGATAATTGGTATTAAATTTGCAAGATGAAAAGCAAAAAGCAAATATTTGCTGAAATTAATATTGCATAATTTTTCTGCAAAAAGAACTGGTGGTAGCATTCAAACTCTCAAAATCATTGTGTATTTGTATTGCAGAAGACTTCTTACCTTTCTTCCCTCAATTTTCCTCATTCTTTATCCTTTGCCTCCTTCCTCCTTTTCCCCTCTCTCCCTCCCTGCATGCCTTTTTCTACCTTCTTGCTACCTGCCTGCCTGCTTTTCTTCCTTCCTTACTTCCTTTATCCCTCCCTCCCTCCTTCTCTTCCTTCCTCCCTCCTTTCCTCCCTCCTTTACTTCCTTCCTTCTTCCCTTTCTTCTTTTTCTCCTCCATTCGTCCATTCTTCCTTTCTTCTACTTTAAAATTCTTATACCACTCTTCCCCAACCCCTTTCTATCTTTTTTTCCATTGCTCCAAAGTATGGCAATATAGTGATAAATAAGACTGAGTTCCTGTCCCCAAGCATCTCATAAAAATATATTGACAAAGAAAAAAAATCAGGTTTACAGTTCTAGGTCAAGCACTGTTGTTCAGTCTTTTTCCTATATATTGTTGTAAAAAATTTATTTATTGTTCCCTAATTAGCCTCCCCATTATACTTAAATTGTAGAATCTCACCTACTAATGTTTTACTTGATTGTAATATAACACAATATATACATGTATAGAGACATCACAAGGTACCCCATTAATATGCACAAATTTTGTTTTATATAGCTGCTAATGAATTTAAATTAAAAGATAAAATATTACATGTGTTTGTGAGTATATTATTCTACTCAAAAAGTCTTTAATGACTACCAGTTTTAAAAAATTATAATTTTTATGTAGTGAAAAATCAGCCAGATCGTTTTTGACTTTTAATACTAGTCTCCAATAAAGAAAGCCACAATAACTGATTTTGGAGAAATAACTGATTTTAGGACAGGGACAGGAAAAATACAAAATGAGCCTGGAGCATCCAGTAATAACAGAAAGTACAGAAAGTGCTCAAAAAACAAACCAATGTAGATATGGCAAATGGACACAGAGACCATAAAAGAGCTCATAGAAACCCAAACTGGAGGAATTTGAACAACCAAATGAATAACAGTTTACTGCTTAATACTAAGCATGAAATAAATATCCATATGCTCATGTTTATATAAATAAACAATTAAATACAGAAGTAGTGGGGGATAACAGACACATTTTTCTGAAGATTTCCAGTTAATTTTGTGTAGGTAATTTACCAAGGTGATAAAACATAACTCCCCATCCCTTAGGTGGGGGCTTCAGAAAGTAACTTGCATGAAGTATCAATGTGCTGTATGAAGTGAACAAGACATACAAGGGCAGCTATTGTATTATCCTATTTAAACGAGGTATCTGGAGTAGTCTTACCTTAGATACACACATATATGTGTTATTACATTTACCTGAAGTATAGAGTAATACATTTCATACAGACAAAATGAAATGGGGGTTACCAGGGACCAGGAAAAAGGGAAAGTGTGGGGTTGTTGAAAGTATACAGAATTCCAGCATAGGACAAGGCCATGTTCTAGAGAAGGATGGTGGTGGTGAGTCCACAGTGATGTGAGTGTACGTAAACCCGCTGAACTAGGTGCCTGGAGATGGTCTAAATGGCAAATTTATGTTATGTATCATTACCACAATATAAATAAAAATGTGAATAAATGAATAAAAGATATTACGGAATAATATGAAAAAATGAAGGGAGAGCTATAAAAAATACAATAAACAAAGTATATCTATGAAGGTAAAGTACTTACATTCATGCATCTCCACCTCACCCCCTTGAGGTACTCCATAGACAAACAGATGAGAATCCAATCACAAAATTTCCTCTTACTTATGCAAATGTTTAAAGTCAGGTTTCAATGCAAATATAAATTTTATAAAAGTAGAATCCCATCTGAAAAAATTGTTTTGCCTCTTGAAGTTTTTACTTAAGCAGGTGCGCATCCACACATACTGGATGTGACTCTGTTTAAGTGAAATCGTTTCTTTCCTTTTTGCTTTCATGACATTCTCCCTACCACAAACACCTGCATTGCTTCCCATCCTACCCTTTATATAAATAAACTTTATTTTTCTCCTTACTCTTATAACTGTATATTCAACATATATCGATATCTGTAAGAACACATGAAAGGGTTGAAATTTTGGACAGTGTTTATTTTATAAATATAATTTTATTATAAATAAACTCTCCTTATATTATATCTGTTGCTTAATTAACACCATGGAAATTTTTTTCAAGTAAACTGATTACATAGTTTCAGAGCTGAACAACATACTTTGGTATAAATATTTGCAATTTAGTTTACCATTTGATGGTAAGTGATATTATTTCCTGTTACTTGATGCTGGAAATAATCCTAAATATAGTTATATACATTGATATATCATAATATAATGGTATATTTATTTCCACTGAAGAGAGATTTAAAAGTGAAGTTGCTTAGCAAATACACATCTAATATTAATAGCAGTGGATTTTTCTTTTCTAAATCACTTCCCCAAAAGGTCATAATAGTATACATATCTATTAACAATAGGCGATGTAGGTTCACTTTTTCCAGTGGGAGATATTTAAAGTGATAGCTCACGCTTATGATAGTTTGCCTTTTCCTCTCTCCTACTGAATCAGAGAATCTTTTCCTTAGTATGCTCGTTATATATAATATTTCCTCTCTTTGCCCATTTACTCTTTGTCTTTCTTTGATTTTTCTATTGAATTAATTGCCTTTATGAGTTCTTTTAAAATGCTTGTTGAACTTCATGAATATCAAGATTTTGAGAGTTTTTTAATATACAGTATACACCAATATCCCTTGCTGTAATAACAAATCATTCCCAAAGAGGTTTAAAACAAATGCCATTTTTCCTTCAACTGGCTATGAATGAGGACCTTTGGGGAAAGATCCTCAGGGTAACTCCTGTACCAGGAAATCTGTGACTTACAAAGGCATGTCTTCTTTTGCTCACATATCCAGTAAACAGAATAAGTAAGACAGGTACATGCCAGTCACTGTAAGTTTTCTCATCTGATGTGTGAGGAACAGGAGGCAGGAGCAGTCCCTAGTCTGTGGTAAGTTTGAAAGTCAGTCAAGGCTGTGGTCCTTATAATCTAGGAGTGAGAACTGTTCCTTCAGTAAGACTCAGTTCTGCTCCCAAGGGTGGTTTTCTGGTCCACATTCTCTGCAGCTCTAAACTCCATCTTCTGAAAAGTTTTTCCTTTTGAATAAAAATAGGCCACATTTCAGCTGGGAAGACTTTTTAGGTTGTTACCTGCTCACAAAAGCTTAGAGGCCAGAAGTTTTTTCACTTTCAACAGTTTCTATTCTTTGTTTTAAGGTGGGATCTCTACATTTCAGATGATGTTCTACTCTTCACACCAAAGCCATCCCAAGAATTTCTCCCCGTGGTCCTCTCTCTGCTTACGGCCTGTTGGGTGACTAGGGGTGTATCACTCTTTAAGATTCACAAAACCCTTTTTGTTTCACTGGATGCATCTATGAGACATTACCTCAAATCTTCCTTAAATCCTAACAAAGGGTCTTATTGTTGATTTGGTATTTATTTTGAGTTCATTTCTTACTTAGAGAATCTTTTGCTGGCTGGATATATTGAAAACAAGCATGACACATTTTCAACCCAGCAAGTCTTATTGTAGTAAAAAAATTGTTAATTATTACTACTTTAATTAGAAATATTAATGGGATACAGAATAATTCCATGTGTGTATATAATGTGGATAATCAAATCAAGGTAGCTAGCATTTCCATTTCCTTAAATGTCTCTCTATAATTTTGATTAGCATGTAGTAACTGTACATATCTATGAAGTACAGTTATATTTTGATGTACGCATGCAATATGTACTGATAGATTCCAGGAAATGAACATTTCTATATCCTAATTATTACTTTGTTTTTAGGGTGTTGCATTCCTTTGTTCTAGATATTCATAAAATTAATAATAGCTATTGAAGACCAGCAACCCTATTTTGCTCTAGAAACTGAAATTTATTCCTGCTACCTAGCTATGTTTTTGTGCCTCTAATCCATCCTCCCTTTATCCTCACCTTCCCACATTTTAGTCTCTCCCAATCACTGTTCTACACTCAGATTGATATCTAAGCATTCACATGAGAGAAAACAGGCACAATTTGTTTTCCCCTGTCTGATTTATTAAATCGTAATTAAAAAATAAACAATCCTTCTTTGGTTTATCTTTTCTCCTGCACTACCTTATCTCATTCTGCCTAAAGCCCTCCTTGGACACTTTCATCATTTGACCTAGACATCACCCTGACCATACCTACAAGTTCACTAGATATGTTTTCTTATTTTTTTAATTTATTGATACTATTTAATTATACATGAAAGCAGAATCCATATTAAAATATTTATTCAGGCATGGAATATATCTTATTCTAGTTAGGATCCCATTCTTGTGAATGAATATGATGGTAGGATTCACTGTGTTGTTTTCACAAACATACATGGGAAAATTAAGTCAGATTCATTCCACTGTCTTTCCTTTTCCTATCCCCCTCTTCCTTCCCTCCATTCCCCATTGTTTAATCTACTGCACTTCTATTCTTCTGCTCACCTTTGTCCCCCTTATTGTGAATTAGTTGCCATATATCAGGGAGAACAGTTGACCTTTGACTTTTAGGGACTGGCTTATTTCACTTAGCACAATCATCTCCAGATCCATCTATTTGGTGGCGAATGTCATAAAGTTATTCTTCTTTATGGCTAATACTCCATTGTGTATATATACCAAATTTTCTTTATCCATTCATCTCTTTAAGAGCATCTGGGTTGGTTCCATAGTTAACTATTGTTACTTGAGCTCCTATAAACATTGATGTGGCTGAGTCACTATAGTATGCTCATTTAAAAATCCTTTGAGTATATATCAAGGAGTGGGATAACTGGGTCAAATGGTGGTTCCACTCCAAATTTTTTGAGGAAAGTTCATACTGCTTTCCAGAGTGGTTGCACCAATTTGCAGTCCCTCCAGCAATGTGTGAGTGTGCCTTTTCCTCTACATCCTTGCCAGCATTTATTGTTACTTATATTCTTGATAATTGCCATTCTGACTGGAGTGAAATGGAATCTTAGTTTAGTTTTAATTTGCATTTCTCTAATTGCTAGAGACAATGTATGTCTTCTATCATCAAAGAAATAAGCAGCATTTCCAACTGTCCCTCTATAGCACTGGTCACCCATGGTTCATCCATTGTTCACTCCTCCTGCTTCTCTAACCTTTTCCCACTGTCTGATCTCAAAGCTGATTTTACATGTTTCCATCACTTGTTTACCACATTTTCTGCTATATGTTTCTGTGTTAGGTATTTATTACTGCAAAACAATCAGTTTCTGCTTATATTCTTGATACTGAAGATTAACTATTTGGACGTGAGTCAACAGGCAGTTCTGTATCTGCTGGTTTTGTGTGGAGTTATCCATGTACCTCCAGCGCAGTCTTCCGATAGCTCAACTGAGACTGGAAGATCTAAGACTACATCCGTCATGTGTCTGGTGATGACACTGGCTACAGGCTGAGCATCCATCTCCATTTGGAATTTTTTCATTTTATTTTATTTTAATTTTTACTTTTTTCTATTTTTATTTTTTACAGACTGCATTTTGATTCATTGTACACAAATGGGGTACACATTTTCATTTCTATGGTTGTGCACAATGTAGATTCATATCATTTGTGTAATCACACATGTACATAGGGTAATGATGTCTGTCTCATTCCACCATTTTTATATCCCCCCTCATTTCTCTCTATGTAATCTACTGTTCCTCCTTTCTTCTCTCACTTCCCACCCCACCACTCCCATTATATATATCATCATCCTCTTATTGGGGAAAACATTCGGCCTTTGGTTTTTTGGGATTGGCTTATTTCACTTAGCATGATATTCTCCAATTCCCACCCATTTTTCTGCAAATACCATAATATTATTATTATTTATTGTTGAATAATATTCCATTGCGTATACATACTACCACATTTTTTTATTCTTTCATCTGTTGAAAGGCATCTAGGTTGGTTCCACAATCTAGCTATTGTGAACTGAGCTGCTATAAACATTGATGTGGCTGCTTTATTATAGTAGGCTGATTTTATGTCCTTTGGCTATAAACCAGAGGAGTGGGATGACTGGGTCAAAAGGTGGTTCCATTCCAAGTTTTCTGAGGATTCTTCATGCTGCTTTTCAGTGTGGATGCACCAATTTGCAATTCACCAGCAATGTAACAGTATGCATTGTTCAGTTTCTAAGGTCATCATAGGTTTCCAGAAGAAGTCCACAAAGCTTCCTTTGGTGCTGTCTCAGAACTTATATAAGGTAACCCCTACATTCTCTTTGTCAAAACAAGTCACAAAAACAGTACAGAGCCTACCTACTATGAGAATGCAGAAAAGTCACATTCAAAATGAATATAAAGAGAAGGGAAAGGTGTGCCTCAGGGAAATGAAACAGACCAATATATGAAGTGTGACTGTGTAAATATATTACAATGAATCACATTATTATGTAATATTATAAAGCACCAATAAAAAGAACTCTGAAAAAAAAAGGAAAGGAAAATGGGTATACATAAAATGGTAAGGAAAGATTTGTGGACATTTTATAATTCATCATGTACTGTATGTTTATGATTACTTTTCCTGTGTAAATATTTTAATTTATTTATATACAGCTATATGTGCTCTTTTCTTTTGTAGGATCTGGATAAATATCTGATCTAAGTTCAAAAGGTATCTCCTGTATTTAGCCTCCTAAATTTTTTTCATCACTTTTGTCTTTAATGCATTTGTAATCTATTTTCAAAATTGTATGGTTTGGATATAAGATGTCCCCCCAGAAGCTCATGTGTTAGGAAATCCAGGAATGTTTAGAAGTAAAATTATTAGCTTATGAGAGCTATAATCTCATTGATGAATTAATTTACTTGATGGATTTATAATTTGAATAAATTGCTGGGTAGTAACTATAGGCAGGTAGGGTATGACTGGAAGAGGTAGGTCCCTGAGGGAGTGACCTTTAACTGTATCTTGTCCCTGTCTTCTTATTCTCCCTCTCTGCTTCCTGACTGCCATGATCTAAGAAACATTCCTTTGTCATACCCTTCTGCCTTGATGTTCTGCCTCACCTCAGGCCCAGCACCATAGAGAAGGCTGACCATTTCCTGAAACACCGAGGTTGTGAACCCAAAATAAACTTTTCCTCTTCTAAGTTGTTTCTTTCATATATTCTGGTCACATTGATGAAAAGCTGACTAGCACAGCAGTTCATACAAGTTTTGATATTTATTCTCTTCTGGCTTCGTAGTCACTTTTACTGAGTGATTTATAAATCATTTTTCTTATGAACTGAAATTTCACCTTTATTATATGATAAGTTCTACCACAGATTGGAAACTATTTGTAGATGCACTTTAATCTTCCACTGATATTTTTGTTTGCAAAGTTTGCCACAGACTGGGTGTTTTCAATTACAGACGTTTATTCTCTCACAATTTTACACTGGAAGTCAAAGACAAGGTATTGGCAGGTTTGATTTTTTCTACAGTCTCTCTCAACTTGCAAAATAATCACTTTCTCACAGTGTTCTCACACTGTCTTTTCTCTGTGCATTTTAATTTCTGGTGTTTCTTGGGTTTCCAAATATCCTCTTTGTACAAGGATGCCAATCATATTGGTTTAGGGCCCAACCCAGTGGTCTCATGTTAACTTAATCCCCTTTCTAAAGGTCCTGCCTTCAAATATTCTACCATTGTTAAGTTACTGGGCGTTAGCTTCAACAGATGAATTTGGAAGAAGTGTGGCAAAATTCTTCTTATAACTTTGCCATTCTCTTTGTTGACTATTGCATCAAGGTAGACACGCATGTGGCTAAGACGCACATGTTATAGAGGCATCGCAAGAAGATTTATTATGACATAGTAAGTCTGGAAACAGGAGGCAACTTCCTCAAATTGATACAGGACATCCACAAAGCTTAGAGTTGGCATCACACTGGCAGGAGGAACAGAAGTGTTCCCTAACACTGGGAACAGGCAAGAATTCAGTTCTCATATGCCTATTTAACATCATCCTGGGAGCTTATTTTACTGCAATAGAAGGACGACAATAACAAAAAATGGGAAACTGATTGGAAAGGAAGGTGTAGAACTGCCTCTATTGACGGGCAACATGACCATATAGAGCCTTATAAACTCTCAAAAACAAAAACCATCTCCCCAATAAAATTGAACTTCCTAAGTAAGTCTCTATTGAAAAAAAAGCCTCCTGATAAATGCATTTAGATGTGGGCTAGCAAAGTTATGCGTGTATTTTATAAATCAATTTACAAAACTAAATAAATTTGTATTTCTATATGATAAAGCTGTACAATTAGAAACAAAAATGTGAAGCATAATTATTTAATATTTATAATGGATTATTTCTCATTTAATATTTAATAATCATTTATAATTACTCCAAAATTATTTAGTTTTTTTAACATGGATGTCTGATTTTTCACAAAACCATCTTTTGAAAATGTCATCCTTTCTCCATTAAATTTGCTTGTTTTACACCTTTGTCAGAAATCAATTGACCAGATTATTATTGTTCTCCTTCTGGACTTTATATCATTCCATTGGCCTACATGTCTGTTCCTATAATAATACTATACTGTCTTGATTACTATAGCTTTGTAGAAAATTATTAAATTGAGTAGTATGATTACTGTAACACCAACTTTTTTTTCAAAATTGTCGTAACTATTCTAGTTTCTTTGACTTTCCATATAAATTTTAGAATCAGTTTGTCTATATATAAAAATGGGTATGGTTATATGTTTGAAAGTTTTTCCCTAATCAAGAGAAATGAAGATACAGAAACCTGCCCCATTAAGTTTATTAAAATGTTGGTTAAATCACTACAAACTAGCAACAAAACAAATGTCTTTATGTTTGAATGGATAAATACATGTGGCACATCCATACACTGGAATGTTAATCAGCAGTAAAAAATGAATGGAGTGTGACTCCATAGAGCAAAGGCAATATGCTGAGTGAAAAAAAGCAATCTTGAAATGTTAAATACTGTGTGATCCCATTTATACGACCTTGAAAATGCAAAACTCTAGTGATGGAGATGATCAGCAAATGCCAGGGAGTAAGAAGTGGGGGAGAATATGGCTTCCAGGGAATATGAGGGTGACCCTTGAGTATTGGATCAAAATGCTTTTTGATTACAATGGTAGTTACTTGTTCTTATACTAAATGCATGTTCATATATTAAAATTCATAAAACTGTATGCACAAAATAGTTTAAAATTAATTTAAAAAGAAAAAGAATAAATTAGTCATCTTTGTGTCACTGTGACCAAAATACCAGCAAGAATTTAGAGTAGGGAAAATTTATTTTGGTTCATGGTATCAGAGGTTCAGCTCATGGTAGAAAGCTCTGAGAAAGGATAGTTTCTTAGATCATGATGGCCAGGAGCAGAGAGGGAGTTGAGGGGCCACGGGAAAGATGAACCATTCCAGAGCATGCCTCCAGTGACCCACCTCCTCTAGTCATACCCTAGCTACATATAGTTACCACCCTGTCAGTCCATTCAAACTAGGATGGACTGATTACATTATAGCTTTCATAATTAAATCATCTTATATCTGAATATTCTCGTATTAACAGGATCTTTAGCAAGACATCTCATGTCAAAACCATAACAGCATTAGATTTGAAGTGAGGATTGCTAGAATCTTCCTCTCAGTGGAAAAAGTATTAAAATATTTGCAACCACCTCCAATCTAGCATAGTTAATCTTAGATTTCTGTGCACATATATGCATGCACATTTCCTACCTCCTATAACTAGATTCTGTACTGTGTGGCTTTGTGAGTCTTTATTTTTATTTAAAAACCTCAGTCTAAATGAATAAGCCCATTTGGATTGAGAACCAGAAGATCTACATTCAAACCTCCTTTTGCCTCTGCTTAATGTTAAGGAAATTTCTTTACCTCACTGATACAAAACTCCTTTTGCATAAAACCAGGAATTGGGAATAGGCACTTTGTACAGAGTCAAAGGACATACATCTCATACCATCAATCAAGAAGAAAAAATGAAGAAATACAAACACATGGTTTTGCAATATCAGGATACTTAGGAAAAATATATATACATGCTTGAATTGATGTTAGGAAATTAATTACCTTATAATTGCATAATAATCATACTAAAAGTGTGCAATCTTTACAAATAGACAATTTTAATTTGTATTTATTAATCAGTTACTGAATATCACATGTTATAGATGTCTAATAATTTTATAAGAGCATATTTAGATAGAAAAGTGGCAATGGATGAGACTATTGTATGGTGAAAAGACACCATAGAGTGCAGAAGAAAGGGCATAGAAAGCCAGATTCAGCCTGGCTTGAGGATCAGGATAAATGCAGTAAGACCTGATCTCTTGTTAATCTTTTTAGACAGATGATGATATTTTCTTGGTTTGAGAAACTGAGGTGCTCGAATACCTGGCAAGGTCTATATATGAAATCAAGAGTGACTGAATGAAAAATTGATGCATTTCTTTTAAGAGGCAAAAGGATGTTTATGACACATCACATTATAGAAGACAAGAAGCTGCTTGCGTGTTTAGACACTATGTTTACAAGACTGGTTCTCATCATCTCTGTTGAGATGACATATCCATGTGATCTTGCAAAATTCATTTTTATTTAATCATTCTAAACTTCAGTTGAAAAACAGAGCTATTTGTAAGAATGTTTTATAAAAAATAATAAAATTTAGTTCTTATGTTGTTTTTCTTATTAAAAATACATATCTGGCCTTAACATAGTTGGTAAGCTGGATCAAAGAGCAGCAATGGATCTAGATGGTTCATTCCATCAGGGGCTTTAACAATGCATTCTTCCTAAAAGCCTCCATCAGGAAGGTTGTTCAACAGTAATTGTTTTTTCCATAATTAGATCGATGACTTTCTTGACATGTTCTTTGTCACTCAAGAAGCCTAGAGGGAGGAGGCAGAAAGAGTCTGATTTTTCAACAACAAAGGGAAGAGATAATTTTCCAAACTGATTTTTTATTTACTTATTTTGTGAGACAGTAGCAAAAGCTTCATTGTATGTACTTTCTGGCTTCATGACAGGGAGAAAGCCCAGTATACCTGATCAGGTTTGACTGGATGCCAACATTACTGAGCTGCTGATTTTTATGTGCCTGGCTGTCAGCTCCCATGGTAGGTGCCAGTGTTTCTTGCTTGGATAGTTACTTAAAATGCATTTATGGGAATGAACCAAGCCTTATGCACTCAGCAACCCACAGGTCCACGTGGGCACCTCAGGCTGCACATGGTCAAGGAGAGCCCATTAGGAACTGACAAAGGAAAGCAGGTGAGGTGAGAACTAGGACCATGTCATGTACGCATGAAAATCAGGAAGGACCAAGTACTCAAGCCCAGGGCTCCAAATAAATTAAAGTGGCCCTAATGAAAAGCAGGCAGTGGAGCCCAGGATACTGAATCCTTGCCTCCCTGCCTGTCTCTGTTTAGGTATCTCTCCAGTAATTGACCATTTAGAAGTGAATCTGAGTTTTACAGCTGTCATAACAGTCATGTATGGGGCAATCCATCATCCTCTTTCCACCCAGATCAGTCCTATGCATTCTGGATACTCTGTCTGCTCTGTCCTCACTCTGCTCAAGATATTCCCCTATCCTGTATGTGGCCTCCTGTGGGAAAGGAAAGGAGTCAGGACTCCGGAGAGAGTGGGTATGTCTATGTGTGATCAATCAAATCAAAAAGTCTAGATAAAAGGACAGCATTTTACCTGACTCTGTGGCTCAAGGTGCTACATTTTACATAAGGCATGATTACTTCAATATGCCTTTTGTATTCCAGTCTCTGGTATCCATAAACCTCACATGAGGAGGGCTTTTATTTTTTCAAGTTTTCTCAGAGACCTCTGGAGCTCACAAAAAGTGTAATAGAAACCAGGCTCTTTAGAGCCTGTAGCTCACATATGGTAAGTTCACACAGACCTGCCTTCCTGTCCTCTCTCTGCCTGACCACTGCCTAGGCATAGTTCACATAGCATGTCTCTTAATTATTATCTGACACCTGCTGCCACCTCACCTGACCCACACACACATGCTGGACATGTGAGCTACAACTTCCCTATAAGCATCCAATCATGAAATTTTTGTAGACTTGATTACAGCCACAACTTTGGGACCTGCTTCACTAGACAACTCTATTCTGATGTTTAGCAAGCTTCTCAATCTCACTATATACCAAAATGACATTTAACAACCACTCCCTTCTTCCTCCTAGACACACACATCTGTCCTGCTTGCTCCATAGAGGTACTATCCAGGATGGCCCTGGCTCTGTTCTCCTGATGCTTGCAAATGCCCATCCCTTTCCAAGTTCCTGAGGATAAACCTCAAACTACAGACTTTTGGTGTCATGTTCTTGATCTAGTTTAACTGTTTAGATTTTTTGTCTTGTGTTTTCTTACTCCTGTGATATTTCATAGAGAAAATGTACATTTAGTTTCCCAAGTTTTCATTTTCTTTTTCTCCTTGAACACATGCTTTGGATATTCTGCCTAGAACACCCTCTCCTATACTTCTTCACTGACTTGCTAACTCCTCTCTTGCTCCAGGTCTTACTTTGGAGTTCAGCCTTCTTGGAAGTCATCCAAGATTGTTTGATTTTTTTTTGATACCACACAACTAAATTCCATGTGAACACATCCGTCTCCTCTCTCTACACTCATCACTGGTCAGTGTTCATTTTCTTTTCAACGTCAGTCTCTCTATTCAGTTGGCCCTTCTGTGAGAGTGACGATAGGTCTGTATGATTTACTGTTGCAATCCCAGGGGCTGCCCAGGGACACATCAGTGCTTAATTAATGAATGTGTAACTATGCATTATTCCTATCCACATACTCTGCAAGATATTACCTCCACTTTACCATCCTGGACCTAAAGCTGAAAGTAGCTATGAAGCACCCAGGATCAAATGGTTATTAAGTGGTGGAGTTTGTATTAGACTTAAATTATTTAACCACCACCCTCTTTTGTGGTTCTGGGAAATCAAACCCAGGAATTCATAGATGCAAGGCAAATGCTCCGTTGCTGACCTATACCCTGGATCCCAGAAATGAGCTATTTCTAAGTAAGATATTATTACACTACATACAATAAACTTCTTATCTAACCCATGAAGTTATATATAGTACACAACTTATATAGAATGCTAAATAATAGATTTCCGAACCTATATGAATCTTCATCTCCACAACCTGTGAATATTACATTATACAGCAAAGAAACTTTGCAGATGTGTTATTTGAAGCATTTGGGAATACAGGGTAATCCTGGATTATCTGTGTGGTTCCTAAATGCAATGAAAGTGTCATTAAAAGGTGGAGACAAAGGGAGATTTTGTTATGGAAGAGGAAGCAGAGATGGTGGTGACAAAGACAAAAGGTTATAGTAATGTCAGGAAGGGGTCGCAAGTCAATGACTGCAGGTGGCCTCCCAGAACTAGAAAAGGCAGCCTGACAAAATCTCTCTCCTAGAGCCCCCAGAAGGAATCTGTCTTGCCAACACCAGGCTTTAGCTCAGTGAAAATGTCCATTTTTTATTTCCACCAGCAGTGAATGGGCATTCCCATTGCTCCGTGTTGGAGCCAGCATCTGATGGTGTCCATGTTTTGGAATTGTTCCTCCTAATAGGAGTGGTAGCATCTCGTTGCTTTTCTAATTTGAAGTTTCCTGATTACATATGATATTTGGAAGTTCTCCCTGTACCTATTTATCATCTGTTTATCTTTGCTGGAGATCTGTCTATTCATCTTTTTCCCATTTTTCATTGTTTTGTTTTCTTCTTGTGGAATTTTAAGAATTCATGCTCTATATATTTTGAATTTAGTCATTTTTTAAATATGTCTCTTTTCTTAAAATCTATAAATTATCTTCTCATTCTCTTGGAAGAGCAGAACCTTTTGATTTTAATAAAGTACAGTTTATCCATCATTTATTTCAAAGGTCATGCCTTTGGTATTACATCAAAAACATCTTTGTCAAATCCCATAATCATGTAGATTTTTACAATATTATTTTCTAAGAGTTTTATAGTTTTGCATTTATGTTTAAGTCTATGATCCACTTTGATTAATTTTTGTGAAGGTTACAAGGTCTGTATCTAGATTTATTTATTTATTTCATTATCTA
The DNA here is from genome assembly GCF_902686445.1 of Sciurus carolinensis. Taxonomy (NCBI): domain Eukaryota; kingdom Metazoa; phylum Chordata; class Mammalia; order Rodentia; family Sciuridae; genus Sciurus; species Sciurus carolinensis. The sequence goes on along the minus strand of NC_062215.1, from coordinate 73,015,086 downwards.
TTTATTTGTTTATTTTGGCTTGCGGTTGTCCAATAAAAAAATTTGTTGAAATGACTCTAGCTTCTTCCATTTTATTGTTTGATCTCCTGGTCAAAGATTAGTTCACTGTATGTATGAGGTCTATTCCTGGGGTCCCTACTTTGTTCTATGGTCATATTTATCTATTCTTTTCACTAATGATTTTCTTCCTTGATTACTATAGCTTTTTAGTAAAACATGAAGTTAGATATGTCAGTAGTCCTTCACTTGTTCTTCTTCTTCAATATTAAGGTAGCTATTATTGGTCATTTGCCTCTCTATTTAAATTTTAGTATCAGTTTGTTGACATCCAGGGAATAAAAATTTGCTAAGATTTTGACTGAGTACATTTCATTTATTGTTCAGCTTGGGAATGGTGACTGCATCTTGGTGATACTAAGTATTTCTATCCATGAACATAGAATTTCACTTCATTTATTCTTTGATTCTTTTCATTTTTAGTCTTCCCCATACAAATATTGCACAAATTCTGTTAGATTTGTACTTGAGCATACACTTGGGGAAGTGCTAATGTTAATGGAAATTTGTTGTAAATGTGAAATTTCACTTGTTCATTGTTAGTAGAGTGAATGGATTTTCTGTATTAACTTTGTATCCTGCAACCTGCCTATAATTAATTATTAGTTTCAGGGGATATTTTGATAAATTCTTTCAGACAATTGTCTATGTTTCTTCTCAAACTGTATACCTTTGACTCCTTTTTCCCTCTTATTGCTTTTGGTAGGAATTCCAGTGCAGCTTTAAAAATTACTATTCAGAAGGGACATTCTTGCCCTGTTCATAGTGGAAAAATTTCTAATTGTTCACCCTTAGGTATGACTTAATCATAGAGCTTTTGTTTTGTTTGTTTTTGCAGATATTCTTCATCAAGTAGAGGAAGTTCACCTTAATTCTTTAGTATGTTGAGACATAAAGTGTTTAATTATGCCATATATATTTTTCTACATCTATTGATAAAACCACTTCACTTTTCTTCTGCTATCTGTAGATGAGATGGGTTACATTAACTTATTTTCTAATGTTGAACCAGTTTTGCTACTCTAAGATAATCCTTACAGGTCATTATGTATAATTGTTTTACATAATGTTGTATCTAATGAAAATATATTGTTGAGTATTTTTGCACTTATGTTCATGAGAGATACTGGTTCTTTTTTGTAGGTTTTTTTTTTTTTTTTTTTTTTTGTCTAATTTCTGTATTAGAATAAAACTTTCCTTGGAGAATAAGTGAGGAAGTATTTTCTTCTGTCTCTATTTTCTGGAAGAGATTAAAGAGAATTGGAATAATTTTCCTTAAGTGTTTAGTACAGTGTGCCAGTGAATCTACTTATGCTTTATGCTTTTTATTTTGGAAGGTCGTTTATTATTGCTTGGTTTCTTTTGTAGATATTATTTTTATAGTCATTCTTGTGTGAGTTTTGGTAGATTGTATCTTTCAAGGAACTGGTTTATTTCATCTTGATTATCACATTCATGGGCATATAATTGTCATAGAATTTCTTTGTTACTCTTTCAATGTCTGTTGAATCAGGATGAATCAGGACTAATGTCCTGTCTTTCATTTCTGATTTGAGTAATTTGGGTCTTTCCCCACTTCAACTCCCATCTCTGTCTCTTTATTTAGAAATTTACTGTTTTTTTTTTTATTTTTTCAAAGATACAGCATTTAGTCTTGCAGATTTTCCATTCTCAATTTCATTAGATTCTCTAATTTTTATTATTTCATTTATTTTGCTTAATTTGAAATTAATTTTCACTTTGTATCTCTAGTTTTCAAAGTTGGAAACCTTGGACATTGATTTTAGGTCTTTGTATCACATGCATTCAGTACAACTTACCTCTTAATATTGATTTCTCAGAATTTCACAAATTTTGAATATTTGTATTTTAATTTTATTGTAGTCTAAATAAATTGTTAATTTCCTTTGAGATTCTTTCTTGATACTTGTGTTACTTAGTGATGTAATGCTTAATTGCCAAGTGTTTGGGGATTTTTCTATTGTTCTGGTATTGGATTTTCATTTAATTCCTTTTGTGTTTGAAAGTATATATTGCATGATTGATAGTTTATGAAATTTTTAAAAATTATGGCTTAAAGTGTGGGGTTTTTTTTGTTATTTCCATGAAAGCATCTGAAGAATATACATTCTGGAGTTATTGAATAAAAGAGTCTATAGATGTCAATAATATCCAGTTGTCTGGTGGAAGTAAGTTCAACTATGTCTTTATTGATTTTCTGCCTCCTGGATTTGTCTGTTTATGATGAGGGATGTAAATATCTACAACTATAATATTGGATTCATATGTTTCCTACTTGCATTTCCATTAGTTTTGGCCTCACACATTTTGACACTCTGTTGTTAAGGGCAAACACATCAATGATTTATTATATTGAACGAAGTTTGACCTAAAACTGCCTCCATACATATTTTAAATTTGACTTAAAGGTTTCTCTGCACAAAGTGAACTGCAATATAACTTGATGTGTAAGCAGATTGTAGTATAACCTGAAAGTATACTCTTGTAATAAGTAACTGAGTCTCAGTCAATCAGAGGCCACAACCTGACAAAAGGTTACCATAGTGGACAAATGCTGACTGCAGCCAATCAAGTCATTGATGTATGTTATTTCCTGTTCTTTGAGTGTAGATATAGCTTACACACATGTGGATGTAGAGCATTTTGAACCATTTCAGTTCAGATATTGCTTGTTTTCTCTTTGCTCAAACAAATTGGGCTAAATTTAGTTTAATTTAGTCTAAAATTTTTCATTCAACAAATTGGTAGTGGAAGTTTTCAGTGACCTTGAGGGGAACCAAGTGACCAAGTAAGGTAACTTCCAGAGACATTTGTGCTCACTGAACTCTTGCAACCACAGAGGAGCAAGAGTATTTTTTCTCTCCATTTCTATGAATTAGTGTTTTGAGCTATATGAGATTTTCTTTTTAGTAAATATTGATTGGATTTGAAAGTTGATCTGGAATCAAAAAAATGCCAAAATTAGTATCTTAATACTGAATTTTCTATACTTTTGTCTATTGACAGTTTTGGAAAATCAGATGATACCAAACTCTTGAGCCCCTTGAGAACACAGCAACTACCATATGGACCCTCCTCAGATTTCCTGTGTTTTTCCTGGAGCAATGAGAGCTATGAGTTCCTCTTAGTTTACACTCTCTCCTTTTTGCATTGAATTCTCAATCCATTTTGGCTTTTGAATCCCAGGTTTATAAAAGTACAAGATGTTTATACCCAAAACTACTTTGTGTTATCTGTACGGGGAGACATGACAGAGATGAGACTGATTCCTGTAAGGAGGCTTCAGTGTGACAGAGTCAGACAGAACTGGTCATTTGTAGATAGGAAAAGTTTCTACTTAGGTTTCATCTGGATCCAAGGGGCCTAGAACTACTCAGTGTTAGTGGATTTTCTATGACTCTAACAAAATACTCAAGATAATAAAACCATGAGGAGAAAAGATTTGCTATGACTCACAATTTTGGAAGTTCCAGTACATGTTTGGTTGACTCCATCACTTCAGGCCTGTGACAAAGCGTCACATTTTGACAGGAACACAGAGTGGAACAAAAACACTCACTGTATGACCATGAAGCAAAAAAGGAGAAATTCTTTCAAGGGCATCCTCTTAATGACTTAAGGAGCTCTCATAGGGGCCAACTACCTCCCAATAACACCCCCTGGGAACATAGCCTTTTAATTCACAGATTTTTGAAGGACTCATATCCAAAGCATCACCCATCTGTAACTCAGGGCTATTGCATGTATAAGATCTGTGAACTCAGAAACTACATTTGAAAAAAAGAAAAAAGAAAAAACGATTTGCTTTCCCTACTTTCTAAAGAAATAAATAAACCATGTCAATATTTATTTAGAATAACAGCAGTGACAGATAAGAAATTTTAATTTGGATAAAATTGTTTATTTATGGGGTATATTGAAAGGGAAGGAATAAAAGTCCTCCAAAAGCAAAGAGATGTGAGTTTTAATTGCCACACGGAGACACTTCAAATATTACATTGATCAAATATTGCTTCCTTAAAAAATGCAAACAATTTTATATTGTTATAGCTACCACAACTACAAGGACCAAGAGGACCACATTGTACATATTTTAAAAGAAAATCAAGGAGTTGCAAACTAAAGAATTCCATGCCCCAAGATGTCTACCTTTATTGCAAAAAGCCAGAGCACTGGGAGAAAATGATTTACCCACTTTAGCAGCATCCATCTAATGGAACCATTCAGTTTGGTGTGAACCATTTCCCCATTAAATGAAATCTTCCAATGGTTTCACATCTGGTACAATAGCAACTGATCTAATTAGATCCCTTTGTTTTGTTTTGTTTCCCTGTTTTTATTTGATCCTGTTTCTGACGTGTAAGCTTCTCAGTGGACTAAAACACCTCTCCCCAAACCTTTGCTACCACCTCCATCTTATCATGATCTTTACTACGCCCCCAAACTCATCATCAAGATGCCCATCTAGTTATTTCCAACTTCCATTTGTAAACTTTGCAAAGTCACATACAAAACTTTAGCAACAAACTAAGGGCATGTTGATATAGAACAGTGCTCTGACTGAATTAACCTCAACTGCTTTCTATCCATCTTTACTTCAATTCTCAGTCTGTCCATCAAACTTTTTGTTCAATTCCCTTCTTGCCAAAAGGAGCTGGAATGATTATTTAAAACCTTTTAAATTAGATTCTGAAGTTGTTTTATGCACAAAATTTATTGGTATGTTACACAATCTTGTGGATGAAAGATATTCTAGTTTCAGATTACAAATCTCATTTTAAAATATTATTTGAAGAGCATTTGGGATTCACAATGCAACAAAGCATTTTTCCTGCAGAACAGCAAGTGTATCAACTTCTCTATTTTTAAGTGGACTTCTTTTTAAATCTAGCGGTCTAAATAAGAAATATCAATAGAAGTGGGGAGTTATAATTACAGTCATTTTGGACTTCCAAAATCAAACACTGAAAGTACTTACTTAAGAATACAGGAGGTGGGCATCAGCCCATTGTATAATATAGTTTTGCAATTAGACTCAGTAGCTAGAACATATTTTGAGTTTTTAAAAGTAGTAGCAACAGCAGCAAATTGATAACAGTTCTCACCTGAGCTGGTTTTAGGGAATAGAAGTTATTTTGCAGGTTTTACATGCTGTAAAAATTCCATTATGTTTCATTCATACTCAGCATCTTTCAGTAAGTGCACAAATGTCTTTTGAAATTCTCCTCTTGTTTCCTTCTGCTTTCCAACTAATTGCTGAAACTTACTTATGTGTGATACTTTAATACCACTACCCAAATCATCATTCTGTAGGAGTGTTTTTAGAATGAGTAGCCCTTCTCGTGGATTTGGAAATTACTTCATTGAATAATCTTTATTCAGTACCTCTCTTAGCAGGTCTTATATCAAAAACTGACAAGGAAAATATCAGACAGTTACCACCTACCACAACCCAAATTGTATTAATAAGACTTACTTTTGTTAAAAGTGTAATTTTCCTGGACATTATCTTTTACCTAAGCCTTTACCTTCAACCCACTTCCCTGGTTTGGGCAAATGATGGTATGTAAACTTGAAGTCTATTGCTTCGAGCTGTCAATTTTCTACTTTGTCCTCTCTAGGACTAAGTCAAAATGTCTTAAAAGTCTTTTCTGCAATATTTCTAAAAAGTTTTTTTCATATGAAAAACTCTCATTCCATCAACCAGAAAACAGTTTTCAATCCAGATATTCTTTAATAAATTAATGAACTTATTATTGTACCTGTAGCATAAAGTTAATATTTCAAAATTAAATCTATAAGATCTATTTATCTATATACTTATGTATGCCTGTATGATATATATGCATGACATTTTTTATGTACTTATGGTATGTCTATTTTAAATTGCCCTTGAGCTTTATTTATTTTGCTTTCAGAAAAAATAAACACTTATATAAATGAAATGTTTTCTCAGAAAATTAACTGACCTAAATGATTTTTTGTTTATGTGACTTGCTTAAGTTTTGATAAGTAAGATTATCATTGGTTTTTTAAATGACATAACTTCCTGCATATGACTTTTGGAGTCTTTAAATAATCATTCTAGTTAACTAAGTCAGTTAGTACTGAAACTATTAATATATGTGCAATTTGAATGCATCCCATAAGATTAGTTGAAGTAAACTTCTCCATAATGACCTAACAAACAGCACAATGTCTAACTGAGAAAAGCTGAATAAGAATTAAATGCGAAACACAAACTGGAAAGGGTGCCCAGATAGCTGACTGGTCCTCCCCGAGACTTTGAAGCTTCCCCTGTTAAAATCTTTGAACTCCATGACTCATAACAAAGCAGTCCAGATGATCCAAATTATGAAGAAATATTGGTGGAGTTACCATTCTAAAATTGTTTTTTAAAAGTTTTTAATCAGTGTTTGGTTTGCCAAACTCATAATATCAGGAAGAAACTAAAAACTTCCAATGTTGTCTTTTTACCATCTAAGGAACCATTTGCATATTTACACATCGACTTAATTCACCTCCACTCTCAGTGAGGTACTAGTATGTAATTATAATCGTTTGTATTTTCCCAAGTTGGATAGAAGATTTCTCATGGAGGAAAACTTATGCTATGATAATATAGCTGAGAAATTATTAGAAAATGTGTATCCTTTCTGGAACATCCCTGGAAAAGTTTCAGGAGTCAGAGGAACCCACTTTACTGGGGAAATTATAAAACAACTAAATAAGGAAAGTTGAAAGTATACCTGGCATTTTAGAGTTGAATTTTACAAAGTTCACTAAGTCAACTGGATTATGTTTGTCACTCTCACTGGGGAATATGGATTAGCCTATATAAACCAGGTACTGGAAGACCTATGACCATTGTAACAGCCTCATGCACCTCCCAGTCTCCTAAATTTTGATACAACTAAGTACAACAAGGCTTTCATGCATTTTTTCAGTGTATTTCCATCAGCAAAACATGCCTTCTCTGATTCATCAATTGAGGACAGTCGAACCTCCTGGAAAAATACCCCTACTGGACACTTTAACATAAGACTAACCAAGGAAATTCTACCCCAGAAATAGATGAAATTATCAGATGTGGAAAGTTTCCCTAAAATTAGGGTTAGAGTAATACTTCTCCGCCACCACAATTTCCTCTTTCCTCTTTTATTTTATATTTTCTGCAATGCTAACTCTTCTTTTCCACAGGGAAATCATGGGTCCATAATCTGGATGGCTATAAAAGAAACTAATGCTCCAACAAGAAACCACAGTAATTGTTGGGTCTGTGGGCTAATGCCAAAAACTCAGGACATTAATGACAATAACTCTCCATGTCGCCAATGACAAATACTCTGAAGTCCCAAAGCAAGAATGAAAAAGTTGTCATCAAAATGTTAAACATCACTGATTATTGTTTTCCTACACTCACGAGAAGTGATATCTATCTGCAGGCTGTCTGCACAAGGTATATTGTGCTTTCAGGCAATGTATACTTGAGATCAAGGAACTGACAATGTGGGTATGAGAAACCCCTTATACAATGTTACTGAATTAAACCCAATAGTCTCTTTCCATCAAATGCAGCTGTGCGTTCTTACAACATGCAATAGAGAGAACATGACCACCTTAAAGTAAGTTTTCCATTGAACTTGGTTTAGGAGTTATGATGACTTATAGGCTCACAAGTATAACACCACTAGGTGGCCCACCTTTCCAGTTCCCAAGAACCTACATTGGACCAGTGGAGCACACTTTTTCTCTTCTTTCTCCTTACTGGTTCTGGTCTGTTATTTGGCCTATTAGGAGTAAGAATTCATAGGTTTGTACTTGCATATAAAGTTACTCTGCAATCTGACCTCAAAACTACCCTCTTGCCATTCCTTGTCCTCACACACCAAAATCCTCTCTGCACCTAGTACAACTTGTTCCCTTTGCTTGGACATCCCCCACTCTCATCTGTTAGCACTTGCTTGTCATTTTATCCATCAAACTCCACCCTCATCTTTCAAATCCAAGTTTGAACACTAGCTCCTTTGCAAAAGATGTTCTGACTTTTCAAAGTTTAACTGTTGTTCTCTTTATTATCTCTAGAAAAGTACCTCAGACTGGAAAGTAGTGTATCTCCTGATGTCTGCCTCTCTCAGTAGCAAAGCCCTTCTTAAAAGATAAGATTAGAACTTCATCTGGTATTGAAATGTCTAGCATGTGCTTAATAAAAAATAATTGAATTGAATTAAGTTGGAAGAAATTATCTTGATTTTGGAGATTTAGAACAGTTTTCTCAGACCAGACTTTTACAAGTTCTGGCAAACAAAGGAAACTTTTCTTGCATTGTCCACAAAATAGCGAAGGAGACTACTCTTTTGGAGGAGGAGCCTGGTTATAGACTAGGCAATCCAAGGCCTAGAATATTAACGCTAGTAACATTTTGGCTCACTTTAGGTACAAAAACATGAGTCACTGGTTGAAAGGTTAAAACTCCAATTACAACTTATTTCTGTGTTTTCTATGCCTCAATTTGTATTAGTAAGAACACAAACATTTCTTATGTTTGATCTCTGGTCTCAGAGACAAATAGAAACAAATCCTTGATCTTCTTTAATCTACTACTCATTTCGACTCAGACTCTGTGAGCCAATTACCTGGGGAACACCTCTCCCCAAGGAAATATATAAGTACACTTTAATATATATGCAGATGCATGTATATATGTTATATGCCTTTAAATAATTTATAATGTATATACATATATGTATGTGTGTGTGTATATATATTTATAAGAATGGTGTCTAGTCCTTAAAAAACGAACAAAACACACAAAATAACAGTGCTATTAATTGTTAGATATTCAAAAGCAAGGACTGGCAATAATATTGTGGAGTTTGGAAACCAATTATTTTGGTTCACAACCCAAGTAGTACGTGATTTACAAAGAATCAATTATGAAACTATATGAAGGGGAAAACAGTTTTAATATTATTAAAGAAGGGGACAGGAGTAAATAAAAGCTTAAAATTACAACAAAAGAAATAATTACTCAACTCTTAGGAGATCTCAACAAGGTCATTTACAAATATGATGTTTTATAATTAAAAGTAACCCCTTTTTAAACAAAATGAAACCTAATTTTTTCATGTGTGAACCTTGCATGTGAGTCATTGCTGAATTTAGCACTGGATTTTGTTTTCGTTTACCTTGAATGTCAAAAAAAGAATACTGTTTATTTTGTGTTATTCCCTCACATCCAAATGAAATCTGTGACATTTACCAGAATGTTCAGTTTTTAGACTGAAGGCAATTAATGTACTTCACCATTACATTTATGAACAGCACTATCTCCAGTCTAAAAACATTGCTCAATTCTCCTAATTTTCATATGAATTATTAGTGTAACTATGTTAGTGAAAAAAAACTCTTCTGCACAATAATTATGTATGTAGGTAATACTTCATTCTGTAGCATCTTAAATCATTTTGTATTTTTCTCTGAATTACTAAATCTTACATTATAAAGGGCCAATTTTTCCCTTGAAGTTGTGTTATTTTTCAGTACTATTCAAAGAAAAACATTAGAGATTCAAAGAAAACATTAAAGAGGAATCTAATATATAAGATAAAGGGAAAATTACAATCACAATTGCTCTGGCAGACACAGACACATGACCCTGAGGCTGGTCCCACTGGGTGCTTCCTACCTATTGTGTGTCACACCTGCTGAACTCTAGGATTTGTAGAAAAAAAGGAAACAGGGTCCATTTTCCTTGGGCAGGACAGCATAGGTGGTCCAGAGGGAAGGACAAACTGGTCTAACTAAAGTGGCTGAGCACTTCCTTATGCAGGTGTGCACTAGAAATGATGGGAAAGTGACCAAGCCCAGGTGAGGAACAAAAAACATAGGTGAAGAGTACACTGGGAAGGAGTCCCTGTTAGGGAGCCACAGGTGACCAGGAAACTGCAGCAGAGCAGATGATGAGAGCAGTACTGGCTAGTGATAAGGTTTCCTGCACTAGTGGGGACAAGGGGTGCTATACAGGGAGCGAGGACAGGGCAATTGTGTATAAACATTCCTGCTTTCCTCACATCCTCAGGCTTCCAAAACTCAGACACCAGGCTTACTGCCTCAGCTGCTACATTGACATGAGAAGTTTGACTACAGCATACTGCTTTAAGATCAAAAGTGAAAAAAATTTTCACTTTGTAGTCAAAATAAAAGTGAAAAAACATAATGAATGTGCCACATTCGAGACTGACACTTTTTCTCTTAGCAAATCAAACAAGATGGATTTTATTCCCAGCGTTGGACAGATCTCTGTTTCTTTAGTTACACATCAGAACAAGTAGATGGCTTGCTCCAGGGTACATGCTCACACTTTTCCCTGCTATCTAAGTTGTTATTTTTATTTCTGGCTCTTTTATTTGCAGTAGAATATCTTGAGTTATATCTTCTAAACCATATAGTAAAATATGTAAAATTTTGTTCAAAATGGTCAATGATTCAGTTTCTCCAAAACTGAAAAAATGCCTGACCTTATGATGGCCCATTACTGGGATGATTTGCCTCTCTCCCTCTTGACAATTACGTCTTATGCAATCATCATTATGTATTAGATCTGAAATATCACTCAAAAAGGTCTTTTGCTAAGCAATACAGCAATGGTCAGGGGTGAATGTATTGAATTATGAGTTGATTAATAATTTGCATGGACTATTAAGTGGTAACTGTAAGCAGGGGGAGGGACTGGAGGATGTAGGTCATTGAGGGATGACATCTTATCCCTGGTTGCTTGTATTCTCTCTCTCTCTCTCTGATTCCCAGCTACCATAAGCTGAGTAAACTTTTCTCTGCCATGCTCTTCCATTATGATGTTTCTGTCTTGGAATCAGCTGACCATGAACTGAACTTCTGAAACCACGAGCCAAAATAGATCTTTCACCTTCTAAGTTTTTCTTGTCAGGTATTTCACAGCAAGAAAGAGTTGACTAATAGTCATTTAATTACACAAAGTTGCAGAGGACCTAGGATACTGTTAGGGAACTCTCTTCAATAGCACAGATCCAAACTGAGACCAACTGAAGTGAACAGATCATGAAAAATGTTGAAAGACAGAGTGAAGCAATCTTGATTAAAGCTATCTCAATCAAGGACTAAGAGTAGCATCTGACATGAAATAAATGCACTTTTCAAGGGTAAAATCGAGGCCAGAAGTGAGTAATACAATAACATATAGCTATAAGAAGTGACATGTAAGGGAAAGAGACTAAATGCAGGCCAAAAGAGGGCAGGAGCTCTGAGTAGACCAAAGATTAACATCAGGGCTTCCAAGTGGGCCAATAGAGATTGAGTACAAATAGCTGAGGTCATTCCTGGGATTAGAGGTTGAGGTGTATGGTCTAATGTGTGATGACAACATGACGTAAAGGACCCATCGAGGGTCAGAGTTCATGTAGTTTGGCCTCAGTGTGAAGAGCCAGAGTCCTGGTGGAAATGTTTTAGTGACTCAGAGACTGTCTTGGACACAAGAGCAAGGCAGAAAAACAGCAGTGATGAATTAAGACAAGAAGTTGGAATTTAGGCTGGTCAGCACAAGGTTTGAGTCATAATCTTATATCCACAGCAATGGTGTTGAATGGAAGTCCAGTTAATGAGAACTGAAAGTCAGCAAATGCGTAGCTCTTCTTGAGAAGAGTCTTGACTATGGAAAAGGACACCAGTCAGGAGAAACCAGGATTGGAGGACAATGTGTGCAAGTTCCCAGAAGTGTGTGAGTGTGTGTACATGTCTGTGTGTGTGTGTTTGTGTGTTACAAGATAAGGAAAAACTCTGATACTGCATGAACTTATATTTATGAACTGATGGTAAGACTTGCAGAAGAATATGAACTGGGAGAAATAACACAAATGCCAGAGGAGGTATGTTAGTAAGTTTCTAGAACCCAAACTTCTTTAATTATTACAGTTTATATAATGAACAAGAAATGTGGAATCAATTGCAATTTCTAGGTTTAATTTTTTTATTTAAAAAAAGTTTAAAAATGGACTGTGGTTTGTGTTCCCCAAGATTTCATGTGTTGAAATTTTATTCCTATTGTGAGTTTAATATTAAGAGAATAGAAACTTTCTGCCTATGAGTTTTAGAGGTGATAAAGATTAAATAATGTCGTTAGGGTCAAGTCTGTATGACTGAATCCTGGTGGTCTTGTAAGAAGGAGAGAGAACAGAAGAGACACATATAAACATATTCTTCCTTTTTCTCTTTTTCTGTTTCTTATCTCTTCTTTTCTTGTTCATGGACTGGCAATTGAACCCACCAGCAGTTTATCATTGAGCTATATCCGAAGTAAATTTTATTTTTTTAATGAGACAGGATTTTTTAAGTTGGCAATGGTCACAATAAATTGCTGAAGTTGTCCTCACACTTGTGATCCCCCTGCACCAACCTCCACGGTCATTGAAATTATATATGCACCACCACACCAGGTTTAGGTATTTTTATCCCCTATCTCTCACCATGTGATGCCTTGACTCTTCCAGCAACATGGTCATTCCCTGATGCAGTCCCTTGACCTTGGAGGAGAACTGTAGCCAAATAAACCTCTTTCCTTTATAAAGTAGCTGGCCTCAAGTATTTCATTATATTAACAAAATCAGACTAATTCAGTGTTCTATAATATAATACCATAGGTATTGTACATACCTATAATACCTGAATGCTCAACAGAAGAATAAAGAACAGTGTAAGGTGCCATATAGTTGCTAAGGGCACATACCCAAGAAAACTCAAAATTCTCAGAGACTCTGAAATAACCTGGAAGCCTTGGAGAGTTGGGGGTGTGAAAGACAGGAATGTTCTGCAATAGCAGGATCAAGTTAGCTACAGAATGCTGGCACAAGTGCCTTCAGATAAATCTTGGCAGTCTCTCTCCACTTTTTATGGTCAGCATGGGGCTGGGGTAGCAATGTGGCATATCCTCTGGTTGTATTTTACTTATCAAGAAACCAGGTTTGGAACTCTTAGCCTTTTGGGTCTTCTAATTTTTTATGGCCTTTAGTTTCTCATTTGAAACCTAAAATTGGTAGTATTTTTTTTTTCCTTCTCAAAGACAAAGATGAAGCATAGCCCAGTAGGGAGAAATGGAGAACATGGAACCTGAGCACAGGAGTGTGATCCTCACTGACAGGAAGGGTGTAGATTCCGAGACTTATCTCCCATAGTTGAAGGTTCTGGAGGGCCAACCCTTCTCCTCTTTGCCATTTAGAAGTAACATTCCTCTGATCCTTAGATTTTCCATCAATACACTAATAATAGTTATTTTCCAATGCCTTTCCAGGAAGTACTCCTCAAAAATCAAGGAATACTACAGATGTGAAAGAAATAGTACCATTTTTCTTAACAACTAATCAGTCAAATTTGTTCAGATAATTCAATTCTCCAAAGACTCCACAAACATTAAATCTCTTGCCAGGTTTTCATAGAGACAGGGAACCTGAGCCAAGTAACGATTTATAAGCAAGCTGATGGAAGTTAAGGTAGATGAGAAGTTCAGGTACACTGTACTCTCTATGGCCTCACTCCTGCAGAGTATTAGGGACATGTAAGACAGAAAACGAGAAGTCATCATGTCCACTTTTGACTCCAGGGAAAGGAAAAGGAGCTAGAGCAAGAGTTAGCAGGTTAAAAATTTTCAATAGCCATGGGTGAGGACATTTTTTTGAAAGATATTCTTTAGAAAAATAAGAAGCTACTGTAATTACTTGAAACTTTTTAATTCTAACAAGCACAGCTGTTAGAAATTCTTCTGGAGATTGGCAGGGCTAAAGTGTTCAATGTGGAGAATATGTTTAGTTTTAGCATGAGGAAAGCAACAGCAAATGGACAAGGAGGTCCTGTGTCATTTCAGTTTGAAGACTGAGAGACAGCAAGTGACTGGATATACCCACAACTCATTTCAAAGATGTATTTTGAATAAAGGGAAGCTTTATGCAGAACCTTTAATTATTATTTTTCTTCCAATTTTATACAGACACAAACAGTTCTACCACTGAACAAGAGTCAATAACCACTGAGAGTACCCACTCTCACTCAGGTAGCATAGCTACTTGTACACAGACACTCAAATTGAAAATATTGCATACACGTGAAATAAAGCACCAGTGATAAATCATAGCCAATAAACACTTGGGTAATTAAGAAATAGATCTATAAAAATGTGATGGCTAACTTTAGAATAGATATTAGAATAATTCAGTGACATTTGTGAGATACGTACTTGATGCCAAGTTGCGATGCTTTCCAATCCTCTCAACACATCTAGGAGATAGGCAGCAAATTGTTTCCATTTATTCAGTAAAGTAATTAAGATGTTAAGAGCTTAGTCCAAATGGACATTACCAGTAAGTCCACTGGTGGTGCCACAGTTCACACATTCAGACTGTCTGACTCCAGAGTGCATGGAGATTTGCTTACTGTCTACTAGCATCCAACCCCAGGAAGTCCAGTGCACTTTGCCTCCAGTCCTAGACCAAATAGACTTCCTAAGTTCTACTGCAGCCTTGCTTTGGTTCTACCGAATTTCCCCTGTAAGTTCATTGCAGATGTTCAGTGTCAGCAACAGCAATCTGGTACTTTTGTATGAACCTAAGAACAGCCTAACTGAGGTTAGGTGACTATCACCTGATTACACATGAGCAAACATGTTGGCAAATGAAGAGCTTCAGTTTCTCTCAATGCTTTGGTTTTGTGAAATTATTTATTATTCTTGTTCTTTATACATGTAACAGAATATCAATGTTTATAGTAATAAGGAGATACACCCTTACACAAAATTATAGATGCATAAATGTATTTTGTAAGTGCGAACTAAAGCAAAACATGGCAAATATGAAGGACAAGAAAATACTACATAGGGAAGTCCTTTATAAATTTCAGCACACAGATGAAGTGAACATAAGAGCCACTATCTTGAATCCTGAAGCAGTATATGGAACAGTGAGTGAACAACAGAAGTTAGTATTTTTAAAATCCATCAAAGAGTTAATATTTAGATCAAAACAAAGAGCTCTTCAGAGTCAACAGTTAATGTTTTATATTCATTATTTTCAAATATTTATGGCCAGATTTGGGTTTCTGTTGAAAGTAGAATTATACATAAAACAAATACTTGAATTAAAACCTCACCTTGAAGTAAGAATGACAAATAAATATACAAACAATAGTAATGCAGCCTCTGATGCATTATTACAGAGGTTAAGTCCAAGTACCAGGGCATCCAAATTATAGGGTGGCAATATTGAAGGATACTCATTCTCCACTAAGCTTGAATTATTCACTGTGTCCCTTCTGTGGAAATCAAACCATCACATACAAAACTCTGAAATCATTTTCAAAATTTGAAGCATCATTGAAATATTAATACACTGCATTTTAATCCTGCTGGCTCAAACAAGAATGATGGCAAATGATGAGAAAAATCCTTGATATTTCTTAGCTGGCAGTGTTTTTCCTATGTAGGGTATTTTAGTCCATATGCCATTTTTAATGACTTTTTTTTTTTGATAATTATTAGGGCAACTTGTTTTTCTTTGGCAATCTAGGGGAGGTATGAGCCATAAACTGGGTTCTTCTTAAACCAGGGCCTCAAACTGAGACTTTGTGGGAAAGTTGTGTCCACATTCATATTAGCTTTCAGAAGGGACTTCAGAAATGGGATGCTCAGGAGACATACACTTACCCTAAGCCCAGGGCAGCACATTTGTCCTGATAGGGAAAGAAGATGAGCTAGCAAGCATTTTTGTACGAGTCTCTCTGGAGATGGTTGCTTATAACCACTCAGGTCAGTGAACAAGTCCACCTGGCTTAACATCCTGGTGCTCCCACCTCCCACCTATGTGGCCATGAGAAATTCACTGAATATGCCTTGCTTGCTCTGTAGCAACAATGATTACGCACTGGAACACACAGGAGTTAAAGCAGGTAAGGCCATCAGAACAGTGCCTGCCACACAGCAAACATGCATAAGAAGTAGTTGCTGTTACTATTGCTACAACTCTGCAGCTACTGCACTTCTAATTATTGATACAGAATGGAATAAGGGACTAAATTATCCAATGTCTTATGGATTATGTCCCGTGATTATTTTTTATTTTCTAAATATAAGATATATACATATTTTTTCTAATACTAGAGAAAACATATGAGAGTGTATGTGTTTGTGCGTGTGTATAACTTAAGTCCTCTGTTGTTTCTTTCTGAAACTGCTCTTCTTCTATTCAAGTGCACCCTTCTTTTAGCTGTTGGAACTTGTGTCTTTATTTTAAAAAGTAAAAACTAGAAACAATGGCTAAAGAAGACATAGGAGGATGCTGTGCTGTCACAGGGGATGAGATGTGTCTAGGTTTGAACCTGTCATTACAAGCACTAGGGATATGTAGAAAAAGACTCAACTTTGAGGCTGCTCAGGGTGGATTCCTCCACTAGTGAAATCCTTATCTATAGGGACCTCCTCTTACAACCATCCTGCAGTTGTCTGTTAACCAAAGGGGGAGAAATAGTACCAGTTGAGCATTTTCCTTGAGTAAATTTTACACCTCAGTGTCTTGCCTACTTTGTGGTATGTAGGAGATGCTTAGGACTTTATTATGGCTGAATATATAACTGAATGAATAATAAGTGTATAAGTCACTAGGAATTTCCTGGTCTTTGAGGCCTGACAAGGAAGAATCACAGAGATCAACCTACAGCAACCATCCCAGGGTCATTTGTTAAGAGGAATCCTTGTCTCTGGAAATGGCTCGTGAGACCACAGAACAAGTAGCAGGTCTATTATATTGTGAATGTCATAAGATTTGAGGTGTATGCCATGAGATACCTCCAATATTCAGCCTTTTCATTGTATTCAGAGTCTGTGCTTTTAAAACAACTTTCAAACAATTGGACGCCTTGTGTAACTCACTTATAAGGTTAGTTAACAGAGTCTAAACCCCTAGGGTTTCTGAGATGAATGAATCATGTATCACTCTCTTAGGAGTATGGTTAGCAAGATTTAGTTTTCATAAGTGTAGTTTCCCCTAGAGCACTAAGAAGATAAATAAAATAAAACATTAAAAAATGAACTGACCATATTCATGAAGCTTAAAGCCAGACTTAACCTCTTCTCTGTCTCTGGGGAACCACTGTGTTGGCCTCCACCATGAAAACACCTGGGTCTCCCCCCTGCCCCTGATTTCAAAACATAGACTAGTGTCTCAGCATGCTCATCTGCATTGCCACAGCCTTTACACTTTCATGTTGTAAGGGTCTCACATGGCAGGGGGCAGGCTCTTACCTCTGCTCTGCTTGTTTTCTGTATCCTGGTGAACAGGGGGTGCCTTAGTAAATCTCAGCCAGATTCTATAACTTCTCTGTTATTCTTGGACTTTGGAGAATCTTCATTTCAATACTTGGACTCATTCCTACTCTATTTAAAGTTTTACTCTCTGGCACAATTCAAATCATCTTATCTCTTCACCTGCCCCACACTGCAGCTCCAGCTGTTCTGCAGTTTAGTTTTTTGAAGTGCATGAGGAACTCTTTATCCTCCCCAGATAGTCCCTCACCAGGTGATAACTCCCCAGGTGCACTGGGCAGGAAGGGTTAAAGCTGGAAATGGCACAAGTCTACTCACTTCAGTGACAGTTTTTTCCTCATTGAATGATACCAGCCTCCTAGTTAAGTACACAGGGCTGTGTTAGTCAGTTGTTCATCATTGTGACCAAAGTATCTGAGAAAAGCAACTTAGACAAGGAAAGACTTATTTTGGCTTACGGTTTCAGAAGTTTTAGTCCATAGTCAATTGACTCCATTGCTTTGAACCTGAAATATGGCATAACATTATTATGGGAGTGTATGGCAGAGGAAACCTTATCACCTCTGGGTAGCCAGGGAGCAGAGAAAGAGAGGAAGGGGCAGAGAGAAAATAAAACCTCCAAGGACCCACCGAGTAATCTCCCTCCTCCAGTTAGGCCCTACTTCCTACATTTCACACCATCTCCCTAAAGTTTGTGCAAATTGATCTATCAATGGGTTGACCCTTTCATAAGGTCAGAGCCCTCATAATCCAATCATTTCCCCAAGTTCCTATTTCTGAACATTGCTTCATTGAAGACCAAGACTTCAACCCATGATAATTTGGGAGACATCACAGATCCAAACCATTACAGAAACAGAAAACAAAACTGGTCACCTCAGAGGAGATAAGTGGACATTCTTTGGAGTGTCTTGTTGGGACACATTGCATTGTACTGTTCTCTTAATTTACAAGATCTAAACTTGTACTGGTCTCCTCCTCTACTTCCTAAGATCCCCCCACGGTGTTACACTTGAACTAAACCTGTTGATTTGGCTATAGGCTCCTCTACCTTCTGCAGTGTCCACTAACCCTCTGAGGACTTCAGATTGCACATCAAAAGACAGATCTGTATTTTATGCCATTGATACTCTGCTTTTTAGCCCATCTCTCAGTAATTCTATTTGCCTTGCCTACAGAGGACAAGGCCTTGACTCTTTAAATGTTTCTCCAAAAAGATGCCTCATGCTTCTTCCTAAATCCTGTGGCATTCCAATCTTTGGTTGTAGAGAGAGATGCCCTTCCTGAGCCAAGAATACATCAGTGCTTTCTTACTCTTGTTCCACAAGTCTGTCTCTAACCATGTGTGTATGTACACACTTAGAAGTGGAGTACTTAGTGCTTTTATCCTTAGATTTGAATCTTAGTGTAATTCTGAGACAACAAGAAAAATCACTCAGAGTCTTGCTACATTCCCTTGATACTTTCATGTCTCTCTTGGAGGCTTATTCACTTTTGCCCATTTCTGACAACCAAACCTCAGGAGGCATACCATACTCAGATGTGCCTGGCCACATAGCATCCTCATTGTTAGGAGATATGAAACATCTGGAAAAATGTCTATGAAATACTGTAACTTATTCTTTTCACTAGCAAAGACAATTCAACATACTCTTATTCATGCATGCATTCCACAAATATTTACTAAAAGCCTGCCATATACCTGGAAGTAGAGTTGAAAAGATGCAGCCACTATCTAATGTGCTAGACAGAGAATCCCAGTGTCAAGTAGCCACAGGGGAATCAGGAGACCACTACCTCTATAGGGAAGGATCCAGTGAGAACACCCTTCCCAGAAGATGCAAACTTCATGTTTAACCTTAAAAGAGAGGGAGGAGTTTAAAGACAAAAATCTAGGATGATGGGAACATTATAGAGATTTGAAAAAGAGAAAGACACACACACACACAAAACAACAACAACAACAAAAAAGAAAAAACAGGTAAAGGAAAGAAAAGAATAAGAATGGTAGCTGTCCAAGTGAGAGAGCAGAGTGCCACAAGACTGAGTAAGGATAAAGATTTCCAGAACCAGAAGGGGAATTAACAATCTTAATAGCCATAAAAAAGGTCCAAGGAGCTGGGAATGTGGTTTATAGGTAGAATACTTGCCTAGCAAGCCTGAGCCCAGGATTTCATTCACAACACCAGGAAAGAAGGAAGGAAGGAAGGAAGGAAAGAAGGAAGGAAGGAAGGAAGGAAGGAAGGAAGGAAGGAAGGAAGGAAGGAAGGAAAGAAGGAAGGAAGGAAGGAAGGAAGGAAGACAAGTCAAGCAGAGTGAAAAATAAGTAGACAAAAAAAATTAGAAAAGGGTAGATGATCCTTTTAAGAACAATTTAGTAGTAAAAGAAGAAGAAAGAAGCTAAATTTCAGTGGATTAAAGAACAGAAGGGAAAGGAAACACTCTTGAAGGCAATGGGTAACATTGGTGGGACCTTTGTTTTTTCCTTAAAGAGTGAGGAAACCTGACGGTTAAAAGCAGAGGTAGAAGGACAAGTGAAGATGAAGAGACAAGAGACAAGCTGTAATTGAAGGAATAATGTTCTAGAAGAGGTAGGAAGTTATGAGATTAAATATATCAGTCATGACTTACTTGAACAACCAAAAAGAATATAGTATCACCTGCTTTACAATTCAGAAGCAGTGATCCTTGCATTGAAAATTAGATTTGATTTACATAATTGTTTATCCTCTCAAAATGCAAACCGTGACACACCCTCAGTGCTACCATGCCATTCAAGATATTCACTCTTAAGTGGCAAATACTTCTTTATTTTTATTCCTTTAAAAGGTTTCATTTAAAATGTGAGGGAATTAACATGCCAACAAATCTCTGGAAGAAGTCTGGTTAAAGTAACCAGACTAAAGTCAAAGATGAAGAAAAGCAATAGAAACATCTATTTATTTCCAAGGCATGCAACTGTCTGATTTTTCCTGGCTCAGAAGTTGCCAATTTCAATATGGGGAAGGATGTAAGTATTCACCCAGGCACCAAGTGGAAAGCAGGGACGATTACATGACAACATTTTCTCTTTTCAAACAGCTACAATGGTGCTTCCAAAAAGTTTTCTTTTGCAGAGAGATTGGTGAAAATAAGTAAGAGTAAAAACTAGGTCCAGGGTGACCCCTCCCACCTTAAAATGCATGGAGAGAAAGAAAACAAGAATGGAGTACATGCGTTAACAATAATAGCAGGTCAGAAATATCTCTGCACTGTCCCCTCAACCCTATGATGTATTCTGCTGTTTTGAGGGCAAGAAGCATGAGATAAGACAAATGTGTAATTACTTCTTGACCCACTCTTCTTACTTTTCCATTTTCATGAGATGCCACAATTCATTATTTGCATTGATATGTACAGAAGGATGGGGACGCTTAGTTGATATTCATTTATTCAGCCCTCTGTAATCTATATTTAATGGAGTACCAGACTGTGGCATAATAAACCGTTTAGAGAGATGGCTGCTGCGTACACAGGGGTTATTGCTTGCATAACCTGTACTTATTTTTCATTACAAAACTAAAAGAGCAAAGCATAATTCAAACAAGCAAATGAAGTTAACATTTAATGGCTTGAAAAATGATAGTATGAGTTTATACTATGCCAGGCATTGAGTGGCCATAAAATAAAGAGAAGAAGTTGCCCCAAAATTGTTAAATAAAAAGTCAGTTTTCTACTGCACTGTGAAGTATGGATGCCAAAGTCAACGAGACTCCACTTTGTCAGGTACTAAATATCCCCTTAATTGCTTTGACTGGTGGATAGGGAAGTCAATACACTGAGAGCATGCCATGTACCTGTCATCCCAGAAGGGTCTTTCTGCTAGAAGCAGACCCTCCAGGTTTCCTCCTGTGAGGAAACAGTACCCCTGTGAATATGCACCATGTCAGGTGAGCCTAAGAAATCAGGTATGGAAGCTAAGTCACTAAGAGTCAGGGATGTGCAGAATCTAAATTACTGCTGGTCACAAAGTGTCAGTGTCATCAGGTACCAAACACAGCCTTATAGAGCAGAGCAAGTCTAGTAAAAATGTTTATGCTGTAGCAAAAGTAAAACCATAAGGACAGCATTATAAGTCTTTCAAATAGTTAAATTTAAAGAATTGTCATTTTTTTCTGAAATTGTGTTTGCTCGATTATTATATCATCATATTACATCATCTAATATGAAATAATGATACTAGATAATAGATTTGATTTTTAAAATATCACATAGACAAATAAAATTGACCACTTAATGTCAGTTCTCAAGGAATTCAAAATTTTGGGAATCATGGTTTTCAATTTCTAATGCATGAGACTGATTAATTCCTATATGTGGTAGTCATTTTAATATTCATAGATGTTGCTAAAAATTATACTTTCTTTAACTCATGTACAATTTCACTTATAAAATGACATTTTTTCCTGTCTTCCATTACCACTATTTCTCCACTTCAAAAATTTGGCTGATAGGAGAATATTCTTATATATTTCTCTGGTTGCTCATTTTCTCCAAATATCAGCAATTTCCTTTGAAATGGCATATCAATAAAATTTGTACAAAGAGTAAGAAACAATTGTTTAATTACAAACTTCATTAGCAATACTCTAGGGATGGATGTCTCATTACTAGACATTGGCAACAATTGAACTGCCCACAACTATATTCATATGATCAAAGACCACTACAATGGTCAAATGCAAGATTTCAGATGCCTTTAGCTAATTCCTTATTTTCAATCTTTACCATTAAGTGTTTTTATTTTATTTTCATTTTGCTTTTGCCATGACTTCAATCCCTAATGCCAGTGTTTGAATATGAGGTAGTGATAATTTATATTAATCCTAGAAAGGAAAGGAAGAGGTAGTATTAGCCAATTCAGGATTTTTTCAGAGCAGAACATCAAAAGATTCAACATGAAAATGATTGTTTAAGGAAACAAAGATAACTAAACCTAATCCATAACAAGTGAGGTCAAAACAAAGGGAAAACTACCTATTAAACCGAAGGATTAGAAAGGATGAATGGTCTAATGTGCCTTGGTCTCCACATTCCTGTGCTTTCTAAGGTGGAAGCTTTTCTTCTGTCCCTATGCTAATACAGTTATTATCCACATAACAGCATTTTAGTCAACAACGAAGTGCATACAGGACAATGGTCCCATAATATTATAATGCAGTTGAAAAATTCCTACCACCTGGTGATGTTATAACATCATAGCACCATGTATTATTCAAATGTGTGTGTTGATGCTGTTTAAACATACCTACTGTGTTGCCAATCATATAAAAATATAGTATGCATGATTATGTGCAGTATATAATGCTTGATAATGATAATAAATGACTATGTTACTGATTTAGGGGTATAATACATAATGTATATGTATGTACACTGTATGTTTTACTGCTATCTAAAAATGTACTCACTCCTACTCATGCAAATGTTGCTATAAAACAATATATCACATTACACTGGCAGTCACAGCATACAACTAATGCTTATTGAATCTTTTGATTATGTCAAGAGGCCATCCTAGGTTATTGACCTACATCATCTAGGTTTGTGTAAGCACACTCTGTGAGGCTCATATAATGACCACAAAATTGTTTAATGGCATACTTCTCAGAAAATATCCCTGTTGATAAGCAATTCATGACTACATTATGATTACCTGATCACACACAACTTGCGTATACCATGTCAATATCTAAAAGAGATAGACTGATCTATACAGGATCAGAGTAAGATGAAGATATGTCTGTTAAGATCCCAAAAGAAGGAGTCTAGAAAAAGAAATATCTTTTTAATGTACTATGGACATTAAGCAATTATTATTAATTCTCACAGCAACTGTGTGATTTATTCTTTATTATTTGTTCCTATTACATAGAAAATAAAACCAAAACAAAGAGAGTTTATATGGTTTATCCAATGTCACACAGAGCATGGATTGGAATTCAAGTTTGCAGAACACTGAAGTCTACCCTGTTATTCTCTATAGCTGTAATCACTGAAATTTTCTACAGGTCAGTGAGGGAGCCTCTTATGAATGGTCACGACCAAACTTAATTTTCCTTTGTTTTAATAGGAAATGGTTAGCAACAGGTGAAAATGCATAAACAACCCCATGTTTACCATTTTTTCCCTTTCTCCTGTGAATGCCCCACTTTTGAATCTCTTCATATTCCTTAGCACTCTAAGAAGAAGGCTTAATTAGCATGATGCAGCTTCAGTTCCTTATTGTTCTAGCAGAACAATTGTCTTTTGATAGATTTCAGTATCAATGATACTTTAAGCAAAGCAATAAGTATTTGTTTAACCTGTAAATTCTGGGGCTGAAAGAAGCCTTGAATTATCCAATTTTTGGATAGTAAATTTCGGAGTTGCTAGGTCATTTGCCTTAGCTCATAAACTGGTTGGTAGGAGAGCAGACATTGATTGTCAGTCCTTCTGATATTCTCCATCTCCTATGTATGCTGACATTGGCAAAGAGAAATACATCATTCATAGGAAATCTTCAGTATGGACTTTCTAAAAAAAAAGAGAGAGAAGAAAAGAAAGAAGAAAGAGAGAGAGAGAGAAAGAAAAAGAAAAAGAGAAAGAAAGTAAGATATTTTTGGTTGCATTGGGTACCCAAAATAAGCCAAATCCATCAAATCCATGCCAGGAGGAAAAATAAAGCAATACCCTTTCATAAATAAATAAGAAAACCAAAAACATTCCTATGTGTTATACTTTTCCATAAGGTCAGGAAACACTGTCTCACTGCCTGAGTTTCCAAGATAATCTTCTCATGCCTGATTTTCATTAGAAATTACATGCCCTCTCTAAATTCAGAGAGTTCCACAATCGTTTCTGTAACTGTTGGCATGAGGTTACACTCAAGCAATTTCCTAGTTTTAAAAATGGGAAGAGAAAAATGTATAGCATGTTTCCACCCACACTGTTAGTGAATTAGTGATCAAATGTCATGCACAAACAGTACGGGTAATGATTTTCTTTGAGCTGAAGCAGAAGTTGATCACTGGAAAATAGAAACAATGCTCTTTTTACTCTCTGCCTGAGATGTAATACAGGGTTGACTGAGGACGCTATTTAAAATTCAGCAACACAATTATCACAAATGCTGGGCAAAGCAAATCTTCAAGCCCAGAAAATGAGAAATTCAGAAAGTAATGACTAAATCAATAGTATCTATAACCTGGGATTGGGGAATGCCTTATCTGCAGTATTGATAGTTATTTGTAATACAAAGAGACTTACTTAATGCTCAGATGTAGATGAGAACACAGGAACTCATCAACTGAATTGGTTTAGAAATATTGTAGAGTGAAGGACAGAGAAAAAAAATACTTAATTCTTTACTTGGGTGAAGGCAGTTAACATCATTTTCAATCCTGTAATTAGAGACACTCTTGATTTAGGAAGGCAGCATAAATAGGAGATGTGTAACAATATTCAATTTGTAGTTGAGCTTGCTGGACTGATACTACTCAGAGCACTTTCTTTGAGTCAAAAAACTGGCTCAGAGACCAGCAGTGGTGGGTGGCTACAGGTAGTACTGTCCAGGGCTATAGGATGAATGACTGGAAGACCAGAAACAGGCAGAGGAGTGAAAGATGGCTGGAAAGTAGGGTTGATGCTTACAAACCCATTTTTTGGAGCAGGTCCAGAAAATAGATCATTTGCTAATATTTTGTCACCTAAATTTGGTTAACACATATTGAATTATGGTATAAAGTCCAGTCCTAAGTTTTTTGAAGAAGAAATGAAGATCAATGCATTCATCTTTCATGAATAAAGGATAGAATACATTTATTACTAGAATATAAAAATCATCAATGTCAAACCCCTCGGATGTTTTAGGACAGGATGGTTTTTTGAGCTCCCACTCACTCAATCTAGCATTATAGCTCACGGAATCAGAGTATGTTTAATTAAGTACTTCTGTGACTGAACTAGAACATGGAAGAAAGCAAACTGTCTACAGGACTAGTTTGGCAAAAGTCACCTCCACTACATATTGTAGACATGGAGGCAATGCCTCGGAAGCACTACCTGAATGCCTGCTCTGCTTATGCTGCAGCTGGGTGCTAGGGGAAGAAGCAGAGGCTACACTCATTAGCAGTGGGTTAAATTAAAGATGTACAATGACCAATGGCAGAGCAAAAGGAAGGAACCAAGAAATCAGATTATTAGCAACTAAGGCAGCCATTCCGCCTAAAACAAGGGATTTTGAGGACAAATGTCTGAGGAAGATGTTTTATTTATAAAAACAGAAGGAGAAGTGTGATCAGATGAGTCTGATGGACTCTTGGAAGGTGACTTGTCACTGAAATGCTGAACACAATGTTGGGGGGCTGTCTGCCGTAGCAAACATGTAGAGCTTCCTTCTAAGAGTATTTGGGGAATGGGAATGACTCTGGACCATATAGACTGCATGGCTCTTAGAAAGTTGGGATTTTAAGGGTTTGGAGTTACTTTTTTCTTCCTTTGGTTTCATATTTTGCCCTTAAGTTGTTCTTTTATATAAACCTTAGCAACTTTTCTTTGTGAGGGTCTTGATGACCTAGTCACAAGGGTTAGGGAGTGATCTTGACAACCTGGTCATAAAAGGTGGGTGAAACAATAGGTCCCATAAGGGATTATAATTAACCATGGTTGGAGGAGATTTGGCATACCATTTCCTATTTTCCAGATGCTTATTTCCTTTCATAAGGCTTCCTGTGGTTACCAGTCCTGTGGCTTGTGAACTTCCTCTGATATTTGTCTGAACTCCTCCTGTAAGTTAATGTCATTGTCCTCTCTCTACCCACTTGTTCACAGCTGCCTATCTGCTTAACACCAACATACACAGTTTAATAGTTAGTTGTATGGAGGATTAATTTAGAGGAAATCCTTATCGTACTATTGTGCTGCATAGATGAGTTAATGTTAAAATTGAGGGTGACAGAGAGCTGTACATTCAGATTCGTAAGACCTGGAAATTGGCCTTGGCTCCATCTCTGGTCACTATTTGATTTGAGGAAAATCAGTAAGCCTTTATCTTTCCCTAATTTCCCAGCAGCCGTACCCATGGAGGTCAACATAATTCCTTACCTGAACAACAAAATAGTCTCTTCCTTGAATGCTTTCCTTCTATTTTTTGACCCCTCTAATTACAGTGATTATAAATGTATCACTCAAATCTACACTTTTGAGAGGGAAATGCAGTGTTAACTATTTCCCCATGAAAACAGTCATAAATTGGAGCCATTTTAGCAGACCAGGACAGAAGAATATCATATTAAATGAGATCTCATCAATCTCCTTCAGAAAATCCCCCTATGAGCCAGGCACAGTAGTACACATCTATAATTACTGCTGCTTAGAAGGCTGGGACAGAAGGATTGAGAATTCAAAGCCAACTTCAGCAACTTAGCAAGGCCTTAAACAACTTAGCAAGATCTTGTCTCTATAATAATAAATAATAATAGTAATGATTTTTTTTTAAAGCTAGAGATGTGACTCAGTGGTAAAGCAGCCTGGGTTTAATCCTCCACTTAAAAAACAAAAAATGCTCCTGTGACCTGCCATTCCACCAGGAATAAATTACAATGAACTCTACACTGGGGCTTGCAAGGCTCCTTCTAAAAGCTCATCTTACTAATTCTATTTTCTCCAGATCTCCTGACCTCTGTTCAAATTCCTGCAAGTACCAAGCTCTGTAACTTCTAGAAGCCTCTGTGTTTACTGCCCTCTCTGCCCACAAGACTCATTCTCTCTTTGCTTAGCTGACATTTTCAACTTTCACATTTGCGCATGCATAATTTCCTCTACGAAGCCTCATTGGTTATTCTATCAAATACAGTCCTCTACTCTTTCACTCATGTTAATCTGATCAATTACCATCCTAGCACTCAGCCAACCTATATTTATATCTAGTTTTTTTTTTCTTATTCTCCCTTCTACAATAAAAACTCTATGCAAGCTGAAACCTTTGTATCTTTAGCCCTTGAATCAACATTTGGCATATACTTAGTAAATAAAAGTTGAAATTATGTTCGATTACATGGTTATTATAAAAACATAAGATTAAAGATAAAATGTACAAAATTCTTTATAAAGTAAGATGTGACTTACAAAAGGAAGATGTTCTTAGGTGGATAGATATAGCAATATATTTGCAGATATATATATTTTTTTCTTTCTGTGTATTTGTGGAGGTGTGTGTGAGACTATTTTAAAGTAATAGACTACAGTCCTACCATTAACAGACCACATTCAATCACAGAATTCAGATCCTGTGTTTACCAGCCCTGGAAAAGGCTCTGCTGCAGATATATTATACCATCGGGTTAGCAGAATACAGTGATGAAAGAGTTAAAACTGGGCAGGAAGATGAGTTGGAACACAAGAGAGATATATAATCCTGTTCCTGATCTCTGGTGGAGGCAGTCTCTATATCATATCTATTATAAGTGATACAGATGCAGAAAACTGTATTCTTCATATCATTACACTTATATACAGCATAATTTTCCTTCCAGAAATCCTAGGCTGCATAGCCTGAAGGTATTCAATAAAGTTGAGAGGGAACACTAGAAGTGAATCATACCAGTTTGACATTTCCAGTTCTGCTGTGACCGCCAGACCAAAATATAGTCTGCGGGCCTCTTTTTCATTAGCGTGAAACTGCCAGGTTTTAAAACAGTTTATCCGTTGAATTAATCTCCAACCTGTCTTTCACAGAGGGCAGATATGGCTCCCTGCATCAGACTTCTTATTCTGAAACACTCTTATTTTTATTTGTATTCATTCTGGGTAATGAATAACGATCTTTTGTGCTTAGAGAATGCCATTCTCTAAAATAGCTCCTAGCATTTTGTAAATGTTAACTCATTAGATCTCATATAGTTCGGAGCCATCTATCACAGTGAGGTAGGTCAAAAGCATCATATTTCACATTTTACAGATGGAGAAATTTTAGGGACTTCCACCCAAGGTCACCCACAGTCAGCAGCCAAACAAGAGAAGACAAGGCACAGAAATATTATCCCAGAAGCAGACAAACCTCACTCTGCCTACTGACTGCATCAAGTTGGCCCTTGGGGACATGTGAGGACAGCGATGTTTGTGTTCTGCACTTGATGAAGACCCAAATTGGGCTTGAGGATATGAGGCAAATCATGTTGCTTGCCCCCTTCTCACTTTATCCTGGCAAAATATGATTAAAATGAATATCAAAGAAAACCTCTGCTCCATTATATCTGAGGCAATTCAATTCAGTTCCACTGGACGCCCTGCTTCGGGCATTTTCTGGGGATTTGAGAGATCACAGAGTCCAGGTCGAATGTTGTTTACCAGTCCTGGAAAAGCTTGTGCTGCAGACAGCATCCTTCTGCCTCAGGGAAGTGAGCCGCTCTCTGTGATTCCCGTTCCAACCCTTAATCCTTTTTTGGCTTTCTAGTGACACAAGTGGCCCAGAGAGTAGCACAATGCATTTGGTTGCTTTTCAATGTTCTTGGTCTCATGTCCCTTCTGGGGACACATTCACAAATCTGAGCTTGCACCTCACAGAATCCCCACTTTAATCCTTGTCTCCACCTCTGCTTTCAAAGGATACAGTCAAAATGACTAGCTAAGGGGCAAACACCCAAGAACAATGAGAGAGGTTTCTCAGAGCCTTTTCCTGAAACAAAAGTTTACTGCAGATATTGAAGAATGCACAGCAGAATACAACAAAATTTAGCAGGATGCAATCTTTCCTTCATGTTAGTGGGGAGATAGGTTCCAGAACAACCCCCGCCCGACCACCATGGATACCAAAATTTAGGAATGCCCAAGTCCCTGACATAAAATGTCTTAATATTCACATATTAAGGATTTGCATAGGCATATCCTATGTGTACTTTAAATCATCACTAAACTACTTACAATACCTAATACAATGTAAATGCTATGTAAACAATGTATTGTTTAGGGAATAATAATGAAAAAAATAGTCTGTTCATGTGCAGCCCAGACACAATTTTTTAAAATACTTCCCATCAGTGGTTGGCCTGATCCATAGACCCAGAAGCCATGAACACAGACAGCTGACTGTCCTCTGTTTTGTCTCTTAGTTTTCTTGTCTGTATCTTAGCTTCCCTACCAAGGAGCATTCAGTTCTGTTCAGGTTTCCTGATGTACTGAGAACAGGAAGGAGGGGAAGGAAGTGTGTGCCAAAGAGAATGTGCATCCCTATATCTCAATTTTGTCCTTTGTCTTCTGCCAGAAAAGTTTGTATGTCAAAAGTGTCACAAAACATGAAGCATGATGGAGGTTACATTAGTCATGTAAAACACAAGATATGTCACAATTACATTTGTTTGGAGACAATGTCAATATGAAAAAATTCTCATAATATAAAAACTACAACTAAACAACAGTGTTTCTTTCAGTGGGGATTTATGCTATCAGATATGTATAAGACACAAATAAACCACAAGAACAATGGCAGCAGTACAGTTGCAAATGCTGACAGTGTCCAATGCATGACTCTGAACACAATGGCAAATGGAAATTGCTTTTGGATCTTTTTGTCCCCCCAAATTATAATTCCATCTTTACCAATTTATGACCAACAAAAGAAAAGATATGTAGGGTAAGTGAGAAGAGATTTGGCAACCTGCAAGAACTATCTTCTATTTCCTCTTTTACTTCATGAAAAAGCAATACAAATGAGTCAGTCTTTAGACAACCACTGAAATAAGGTGGAAACTAAAAAGAAATCAGGCTGTGAGCAAGACAGCATGAGAGTCAATATTCATTTAACCAGCATTCGTCCATCCAATTCACTCCATTTCACAACCTAATAGAAATCTATAAAATGGTTGTACTATCCTACTACTGACAATTCGGTTTTATTTCCAACTTTCTGCAAACTGCTTTATAGTCAACATCTTTGCTCACAATATCCTTATATTCATGTCTTAATGTATTTGTGAGAGGCAAGCAGAAACTTTGGACCTTTTCTTCTTTAATTTTAATAGAAATGGCCAATTCATTAAGGAATTAAATGCCTATTTTCCACCTAACCACAAACACTAGGATGAAAAAAAAAATAAAAGAGCTTTAGTTTGATTGATGAAAGGGATACTATCTTTCCTGGTTTCAGTGTCACCATCTCAGAATTTTGCTACAGTGAGTGACTGAAGGAGTTCCCTGGAGACCTATGGTGAACCTGGAAGTGGAAAGATGAGATGAGTGAGAATAACTTCAAAACCTCACCTGTGTGCATGTGTATCTGGATTATAAGATGGTATTCCATCTATGACTTGAACCCCAAAGTTCACTGGACCAAGTAGTCACTAAGGTGTTTCCCCTCCTGGATCATAGAGTTAGTCAAAGAAGTGGAATCCTTAGGAAATATGTATCTTTATGGCATGGAATTGGTTTTCACAGCTGTGGAGACTGGCAATCAAAGTCTAAGCATAGGTCAGAACTTCAGAAAGGACAGACTGGAACTGCTGCTGGGAATGAGCGTACCTGCTGATTACAGGCATGATTTCTTTTTCATTAAGAAAGCCTCAGCCCAGTTCTTAGTCCTTTCATCTGATAGTACCATACCCACTCAGATATTTCCATACTCCTCTCTTTTATTTAAAGTCAACTGATTATGAGCTTCATTCACATCTACAAAAGTACTAAAAGTAATCACAGCATAGCCAGATTAGTGTTTCATTGAATAACTATGAACTATCACCAAGCCAAAGCTGACTCATTCTCCTGTCTTATTTTGTATCCATTAAGTATGGGAAGAACAACTCTTAGCAATTTTGATATTTTTAGTGGTAGGCTAAACTACGTCATTCTTATTCTTAAGTATGTTCTCTTATTGATTATTTTTTAAAGTTCATAACTATTTGTGATAACCCCCAAATTGGAAACATTCCAAAGGTCCCTCAATAGGTGAATGGCTAAATGAACTGAAGTCCATCCAAACCACGGAATACTACTCATAAATTAAAAGGCACCAACTACTGTCTCCCTCCATATCTTGGGTAAATCTTCAGGGCAAGTGATATGCAATAAGTCAAATTCAGAATGTAATATGCTGTATAACTCCATGTCAGAACACTCTGCAAATGACAGGAGTGTAGAAATGGAGAAAAAACAAGTGGTTGCCAGGATTTAAGGATGGGGGAGGAAATAGTTGTAACTATAAAGAAGTAATGAATAGCTCCCTATCTTGATTAAGATAGTGGTTATAGTCTTCACATTTGATTAAAATAATATTGAGCTACAAGTGAGAACTCTTTCTACTATATTTGTAATTTCTTATGGATAATTTTTACAAATTATCAAAAGCTTAAAAAGAAAGAAATACATGGAATATACATCTAACCACAATGTTGGAAGTCTCTTACTAAGAAACACAGTAAATAGAATAACCATAAATGGAAATAGAAGCATAAATGGGAATGTAAACACATTATAATTTTCTGCAGGCAAAAGTCTGTGTAAACAAAGTTCAATAAAAGATAGAATTTAAAAAGTGTTTACAATTCATAGGCAAATTGTTGCTAATTCTAAAGTTATTATATATTGATTAGATATTAAGTGTTTGTAGAAACTAGGAAACCACACTTAAGCAGATGAGATTGAGATGCAAAGGAATAAGAATTAGATGCAAGAATTAGTACATACTTTTTCTCAACCTACACACAATATGTTGTAACTCCATCAGTGGTTTTAATTTCCACTGTTTCAGGTACAGGCAACAATTATAGTCTGAAAATATTATAAGGAAAAATTCTAGAAATAATTCATAAATTTTAAATTATTTTTGTAATAGTACCTTATTTTAATTAGCCTATTTATTATTGGAAATTGTTTTTTTTTCTTACTGTGCCTAATTTATATATTAAATTTATCATATGCATGTATGTATGTATAGGAGAAAAACAGTATATATAGGACTCGGTACTATCCATGAACTCAGTACTATCCATTGAACTCCGTGTTGGGACATACTCCCTTGGACAGAGTGGACTACTGTGTTTTCAAGTACTGTGCTTGCATCTCTCTGAAATAAAGAGAATGACAATAATGGTGATGATGACAACCACTGTTTATTAAGAAATCATAGAAAATATATTTTAAAAATAATTTCAAACATTATCTAGTATTTTTAGGTAGACAAGAGTGAAGCTTAGTCTTGTTCTCTGAGGTAAAGCTGGCATCTGGTGATGTTCCAACATATACCGATAAAGTGGAGCTGGTAATGCTGGATCCTAGAGAGACTGGGGTCATAAGGTGCTGCTGCCATGAGACTTGGAAAGTGCTGTACTGGACTTGGGATGGGGTGGCATTCCAGGACATGTTGACCTCTAACCTTACCTCTTTATTTTTTGAAGTAAAATCAGTGGGATACCTTGAGCCTGGGGATCTTTAACCTGGGAATTTTGATGGATTACTAAAGACCTTGCATGGGCTGACTGGAGAGTGAGAATCTCTCAGGGCGACAATCATAAGGGTTTCTGCTTTTACAGTATTTTTCCTCAGGATCATCACTGAGATCTCACAGGCAGGAAAGTTGTGAATCTAGGGAAAACTGTCCTACAATTCAGTAGTCCTGATAGAGAGATAAAGAGAGTCTCTTATTAATTTTTGAATATATTATTTTCTAACATGACATGAATTTCAGCAACTATTGGTAGAAGTGAAGAAAATAGAATATTGATAGTCATCCCAACTTTAAGAAAAGACATATTTATCTTTTTTACTTCTTACCAATGTCAAAACATGGTGATGGGCACAATTGAAGATACCCAAATTTTGGCTTAAGGCTCAGCTAGTACACTGTATTTTCATCAGTTTATCTCCACTCATAAGCCCACTTGACTCTTATAATTTTTACTGTCGCTATCCTGCTGACTTAAATTGCACCATTATTGTTGACTTCTTCCCTCTAAGGTATTCATGCCTGTTACAAGATGCATCCTCTTGGGAGTGATAATATTTGATGGCGTGATCAGTCATTTACATTTTTCTTAAGACTGGATAAAGAGATAGCAGCAAAACTGCTGATCAGTGAGAATTCACAATGATGAATACAGAATTTGAAAATCTTTAACACTGGTTTCAGATTACATGACGAGGCAAAACTAATTGCATTTACCAAGCACTATGTAGTCCGAGGATTAGATTAGACATAATTTTAAAATATGACCTAAATGGCTTCCCAAGCCCCTTTCCCTTGACTTTCCATGTCTGATTGATTGATGCTGAGACAAATTCCTTAGCCCTCTTCCTTTATGTTTCTGCAGAGTTCCAAGGTCATAAGATCTTATCTCTTCTCATGAATATATCCTATGAGCAGTGGAAACTTTACTCTCACAATGTGCTGGTACGTATCACCTGGGTTTACCTTTAAATGGAAACTTGCAGTGATATTAGTTGGAACAACATCAGTTAGTAGTTGATGAACTTGGATTTAGAAGACACACATTTAAGTCTTGGTATTGCACTTAACTCTGTAAAGGTTTGCTTCTATGCTCCTCAATTACATCATCTTTAAAACAAGTTAATGGTTTCCATCTTACCAACTATATTATGAATCAAAATAAATAATATTCTAGATATTTTATGAATATAAGTGATCAGGATTTAAGCTGATTAATTGAATCATAACTGTCATTCATCTTCTTCGAGATGCTCAATCAAAAGAAATCAGAAAGTAGAAACAATAACAGAATGAGAAATCCAAACAAACCAGAACTACAATTGTATTCATAGAGAAGTGATAATGACCCTTTAAAAAGCTATTAACAGAAAGCTGGGGCCAAGAGAATAAGAAAAATTGATTATATGTTGTCTCTCTCCCTACCTTACTTCCAATCTAGATTTCAGGACAACATGCAAGAAAAATAAAAAAGAGATGGCAAGTACAAAGAAATTCTTGAGTTGATCAGAAAGAAGGGCAACAAAATAGAATGGCGTGTTTCTGAGATTATAGGACCATGGGAAGCAAGAACAGAAATAGCAGTCCTGGATCCTGTCCTTAAAGTTGGGGGACTACCCAGGGGAATCTTGGACTTTTTGTATCACTACCATAGGAGATGGTTCTTCTTGCAGATAGGGGAGGTAATAAAGGACAATGGAAGGAATAAAAAATTCACCTGAATACCTTGGAACATAAGAAGGAGAAAATGTCCCAATTCCTCCAGGTAATGATGGAGAAACAGATCAGAAAGCAGAAGTACCTGTGAATTTTTCTAAAGCAGATAGGGTTTAGACCCGGACTTCATTCTTTCTAAGTTACTTTGTCCTCTTCTATTTTTTTTCCTTCAAATTTTGCTGGAAACAGCTTTTCAAATTCATTAACTTTAAAAAAAGGGAGAACGTTCAAGGGGAATACCTGCCTCAGGTCTATATTTATTACAAAATTCAGATCACTATTAGTAGAAAATTTAACTCAGTATCAATTTTTAAAATTTCATTCATATAAGAGAAAGTGGTATGGTTTGGATCTGGAATGTCCCCCCAAAATCTCAGGTGTTAGGCATTGAAGCAATGTTCAAAGGTGAAAAAATTGCATTATGAGAACTCTGACCTCCTCACTGGATTAATCCACTGATGGTAAATGTAAGCAAGTGGGGTGCCTGGAGGAAAGAGATCACAGGGGCTTGACCTCGGGGACTGTATCTGTCCCTGGTCACTTCTCTCTCCCCCACTTCCCAGCTGCCATGAGCTGAGCAGCGTTCCTCTGATATCCCCTTCCACCATGATGTTTTCGCCTTTGAGCCAGCTGACCATGGACTGAACCTCTGAAATTGTGAGCTTAAATACTAAGTTGTTATGCTCAGTTATTTGGATCACTATCACGAAAATCCAATATAGAAAGTCTAGACTTTCAACTTGACTTTAAATTCAGCTTGACCTAGTGAAGCTGAAATAATAAAGTAAGGCTTCTTTCGTCATCTTTTTGTCTCTGGCTTCTGCTGCCTTACTATCCTGATAAGGACTCAGGTCTTGGCTTTAAGTAATGCAGACTCATATCTTCCTTTCCATTTTATGTTTCAGGGGAAGGCATAAATAAGGAGAGAGAATGCCCCTACTCATTAAGTCTTCATGAATCCTGAGACTAACTTTGATTGGGATTAAATTAGGATCCATGCCCACCCATGAACCAAAAGAAAAGAACAAAATGAATAAATCCTGGGGAGCCTAAAGAAGATATTTTAGTACAGAATGTTCACAAAATTTCCTTTCTGAGGACGTATTTTGATATTTGGAAGTCACCAAAAGGGAAAATGAGGCTGATCATTGCATTTGTGGGAATGAAAACTACTAAATTGACATGACAAAATAGCATAGATGAAGGATGGGAAAAGAATTTCTCCCTGCAGGATGGATTTTCCAGGGAAAGGAGACCAATTTTAGCAGTATCTGTTTGCATCTTCCTCCTGCCTCCCTAGCAACAGAATTACTGTCTCTTCCTTCTCCCCTATGTATTTCCTTTTTCTTTGCTCTTACAGGGTTTAGCAAAGTGTATATATATACAAAGTATATATATATATATATATACATATACATATATATATATATACACACATGCACCTTTATATACACATGAATTTGAATACATATACACATATATACATGTATACAAGTATGTGTGTAATATGCATGCATATGTATATATTTGTGTATATATGATTCATATAAACATTTCTGTTGTAAGAAACTAATCTAAGGTCTGAACCAATATATATCACTCTGTCATTTAGTTTCAGATAGAAAACATTAAACAAGAGGAGATTAATATTTTGTAGAAACACATTTTTCAATTCTGGGAAGCCCAAGTTATTAGAAATTACATGATCAAAAAATGGTGTATTAAAATTCATCCCTCTTCCTGGTTGATGTTCCTGCAGATATCTGCAAACTGTTCATGGGGCAGTGTGGAAAACCGAATTTGTTGTTCCCTTGTCCACAGCTTTTCAGTGTTTATGTTCACAAAAATGATCATGAGAGGGGAGCAAATGTAAATCATGGAGATCAGGAATCAAAGGTTATTTTAACAAAGGTTGTAGAAGTATAACTTGATAGAAATATAACTTGATAGAAGTATAAGTATGTGGTATCCCCTTAGCAGCAGCATTAAAGGAAGTCAGCAAAAGATCACTGGGAAATATAAACCTCTTTCTTCTTCTGAGAAAGAGAGAGCTTTCACTGAATACTGAAAATGTGCAAAATAAGAACTTGAGCATCTCTGGATTTCTTTATTTGAACAATCAAACCATAATGTGTCTGTCCGTCTGTCTGTCTCTCTCTCCCTCTCGTCTGGTCTGTCACTGGTTACATTATCCTACATATGGTTATTTAAAATGCAAGTGTTTCAAGTTCCTTTTTCCTGCTATTTCAATAAAAAAGAAAATAGACAATTTTCAACTTTTAACTCATCTAAAAGGGATGCATTTATTCTCTTCATAATGGGAAAGGGCTACTCATTCATACATTCTCAGTTTACATGTACTTATGAGGTACAGTTAGAATTTTTGTCTACCAATGCTTGTTACTATTATACTAAAAATAAAAGTGTGTAGTTGTGTGTTCTTAAAGTCCCAGGATTGTCTGGACACAGTGGTACATACCTGGAATCCCACTGGCTTGGGAGTCTGAGAAAGGAGGATCACAAGTTCCCGTCATTCTCTGTAACTTAGCAAGACTTTGTCTCAAAATAAACAGTAAAAAGGACTGGGAGTGTTGTCTAGTGGTAAAGTCCTCCTAGTTTCAACCACTAGTATCAAAAATGAAAAAACTTTTTAAAAAAGTTAAAATCCCAGTATTGAACCCTACTCCATCAGCATGGCATCTATAAGAAGGAGCCCATCTCCAAACCCCCACCCAACAAAACAATAACTAAAACGATCCACTAATTATTTATGAGGATTCTGAAGGAGCTAGAATAGTGTCTTACTTAAGTGTCTTACTTCAAAAGATTAACCCCAACTTATACATGACTATGCCAAACCTCACCGTAACTCTATAGCAGAGAAATAATCATCAGTATTTCACAGAAATGGTACTTAAGCACACAGAGGATAATAGCTTAAGGTAACACAGAGTTTGAGAAAAACTAAAAGTGGGTTCAAAAAAGTTTGGACTGTCAACTAGGAGTTCACTGGCATGGTTGCTGTGTACCCCATGAATGATGAGGATCACCCTGTCAGACCTGGGCAGGCAGGTTAGAGTGAGGTGTAGAAAGAGCAGGAGTGTGTCTGGGGAAGAGAAGTGATGGTGGCGAGTGTGTGGAAGGCCTTATGAGCTTACCTTTGCATGTATTCTAGTATTCTATCTTACAGAGATGGAAGGGAA
Source organism: Sciurus carolinensis (assembly GCF_902686445.1). NCBI lineage: Eukaryota > Metazoa > Chordata > Mammalia > Rodentia > Sciuridae > Sciurus > Sciurus carolinensis. Next base: position 72,977,303 of record NC_062215.1, on the reverse strand, counting down.
TCTCTGAGGGAGGGGTATCATATTTTACAGAAACAGGAGGACTGGGCCTATAGCATGTAAGTCACTCCTACAGTTCCACATAACTATTCCAAGAATCAAGTAGAAGAACTCAAATTTGGCATTTTCACCAAAGGGAAATGTTAGGAAAGGTGAACAAGTGCATCAGACAACATTATAACCCAGAACTAAACTTTATTTCATATCAGCAAACACTAACCATTAAAAACTCAAGTTCTTCCTTCTTTTAGGTGGAAATAATTACCATCCATTCTTGTAGCAAGCCTATTAAAATTGAGATGCCCTCTGCTTCAACAATCTTGCAATCACTTTTGATTGATTGAATTATTTATTTATCAATTCTTTCATTCATCAAAAACACAACATTTAATGCTATGTGCTTGACATAGAGATAAATTAAGCAAAAATTAATGCTCCCAAAAGGCCTTTTCTCATCAGGGACAAAAATGTGCTAAAATGATGAGATAACAATGGAATCAAATTGTCTGGAGGGAAGGAGGCAAATTTTGGCTAAGTAAGTAAGCAAAAATATCATTTAAAAAATGTCAGAACAGACTCCAGTAGGATAAATATCAAAAATAATTGAAGAATAAATTAATCAACAATATCACCTAATACCTAATATGTATAGGAAACTATGATAGTGCCAATGGAAAGAAATGTAATAATATGTACAGTTTATATACTGAGTTTCTATTTTATGCCAGAATATAGACATACATTTATTTTTCATCAGGCATTAAATGTATTAATTTTGTTTAAAAATAAATAAGATTGAACTAAGATTATGGAGTCTAATAATTTATATGACATCATAAAACAATAGACTTGGAATTCAAACTCACTTTTCTAGACACTAAGACTGAAATCTTACTTCTCCATGCTATCTCCCATGAGAACTCTGAATTAAAGGAATTTGCACACTAGTTGGAATGAGAAGACTTATAGATAGTAGAAAATGACTAATAATATAAGAAATAAAACCAAAATTAACATTACATATATATACCATATTTTCTAGGATATATTATATAGCAATTATATATATGTATATATGTGTGCATATAAATATATGCAGTTTTTTCCATATATAACATACAAATATAGCTGGAGAAGGGACCCGTCCCTGTGTACTGTAAAGACTTTATGGAAAAGGTAAAATGTGAGGTCAGTCTCAAGAGACAGTAGAAGGAAATAATACTTCTACCCACACGCTTCTCTAGAGTCCAGTGTCTCACATATGCAAATTCCAGTACAGTGTTCCTAGTGATCATCTTTTGGGGCCATAAGGCGTCCTGACTCTGTAGGGATTGCTCATTGAGCTGGACGTGTGAACATTCCAATGTTAGTCTTCCTTGGAAAGGAAACTCCTGAAACAACACATTCATTTTTTTTTTTTTTTTAATCACTGAGTAACAAATTACTGCAAACTTAGTAGCTGTAAACAATTCACATTTATTGCACTGCAATTATTTTCTGAGGACTTGGATTCTGGGAATGTGTTTACTGAATGCTGCTCTGCTCAAAATATCATGCTGAAGTTGAAGTGTCTGCCAGGGCTGTGATCGCCTCTGAGATTTGAGGTCCTCTTCCCAGTTCACTGGTGGTGTTAGAATTCAGTTCCTGTGACTGTGGAAGTGAGTCATTTGATTTCTAGAAGACACCTGCCATACCTTGCCATAGGACTCTCTCCTCAATGTGGTAAACCACTTTTTAAAAGCCAGCTAAAGGGCATTTCTGCTGTTTCTTGTCCTTGATCTTGAAAACCTCTAAAGAACTCACTTTGTTAGGTAAGGCCCTAATCTTCTGTGTTAGTCAGCTTTCTATCACTCTAACAAACACCTAAAATACATCCTTTCAAAGAGACAAAGGTTCAATTTGGCTTATCATTTCAGAGGTTTCAGTCTGTGGTCTCTGATCCTCTTGCCTTGGGTCTGTGGCATCACAGCACATCATGACAGTATTATCTGATGCAGAGGATCTATTTATCTCATGACATCATAAAAACAAAGAGAGAAAGATCATAGGTCAATCAAGGGCATGTCCCCAGTGACCTAACTTCCTTTCAATAGTCCCCACCTCCTAAAGGTTCAATCACTAGCCAATAGCATCATGGACTAGGGAGCTAGTCTTCAACATATGAGTCTTTGGAGACATTCAAGATCCAAAATATAGCATCCTCCCCCTGATTCACAATCAAACCATCAGGGAACTTCATTACATCTGCAAAATCTCCTTACCTCTGCCATATAACAATCTATTAAGTGATGTTCCACCACATTCACAGGTCCTGCCCACACTCCAGGGGGGAAGATTTATACAGAGTGTGAATCTTAGGGATTATTTCAGAAGTCTGTCTATCATAGACAGAATAAAGGAACTTTGTCCATTTAACCCATATTTACTCATAGCCTATCTTTCCTGGTCTAATAGCATAAAGATCAAATAAAGTCCTTAGATTCATAAATTTATGGAAAGCTGTTGTTGTCTGACTTTGGTTAGGATATGAGGTGTTCCCTGAAAGTTTATGTGTGACATAATGCAGAAATGTTCAGAGGCAAAATGATTAGATTATGAAATTTGTAACCTAATCAGTGGATTAATCCATCTGATGTATTAAACATTTGAAAGGACTAGTATACTAGCGGGTAACTGTGGGAAGGTGGGGTGTGATTGGGGTAAGAAGGTTACTGGGGGCATGACTTTGATCATTATATTTTGTCTATGGTGTCTTGTTCTCTCTTTGGTTCCTAGTAGTCATGAGCAGAGAAGTTTTTTCTCTGCCACAATCTTTCACCATGGTGCTCTACCAAATCTCTGACCCAGAGCTATGGAATCAACTGACCATGGACTGAGCATCAGAAACGATGAATCCCAAATCAACTTTTACTCACCCAAATTGTTCTTGTCAGGCTTTTTGGAAACAGAAATGGAAAGCCGACTGGCATGGTCTAAATTTTGCAATACCCTGCCCAAACCATGAATTCCTAATGCCCAGTAACTCAGTAATTGCATAATGGGGCTGTATTTAGACATAGGGCCTTTTAAGAGGTAATTACATTAAAATGAGGACATTGGGGTACTCCCTAATTCAATCTGAATAGTTTTCTTTTAAGAAGAGGAAATATGTTCAGGGAGAGATGGGGGTGGTGGTGAGGGAGCTGGGAAGGAATGTTCACATAGAGGAATTACTATATGAAAACACAGAGAGAAAGCCAAGGAGAAAGATCTCTGTGGAAACAAGCCACTGCTGGCACTTTAATCTTGGACTCCAGAAGTGTGAGAAAATTTATTTCTGTTTTCTTAGCCACCTGATCTGTGGATATCTTGTTATGGCAGACCCACAAGTTAATTGGGTTAGTCAGTTTTTTGTTTTGTTTTGTTTTTTATTTGTCCCTGTGTCCAAAATACCTGACAAAAACAACTTAAAGGAGAGTTTATTTTTGTTCATGATTTCATCATTTCAGTCCACAGTTAACCAACTCCATTACTCAGGGTCTAAGGTAAGGCCAAATATCATGGTGAAAGGAATTGTAGAGGAAAACTGCTGAGATGAGAGCAGCCAGGAGAGAGAGAAAGGAGCTGGGGAAAAAAACATAATCCCCAGCGGCATGCCCCTTATGACCTACTTCCTCCAACCATGTCCTTCCTACCAATGCTTACTACACAAACAATTAATCTATCAAGTGAATTAATCCACTTATCAGGTTATAGCTCTCATAACACGACAATATCACCTCTGAACATTCCTGTATTGCCACATGAGATTTTGAGGGGACACTTCATATGCAAACTGTAGCACCAAAACAAAAGTCTTCATGAGAAGCTAAACAAAGAATATGACCAGTTACATGAAACTATAGTGTTACATAGAAAAGTAAAACAGGGTAGAAATGAAGACTGGTAAATATTATTTTGGGTGGTTTGTTTAGAAAAATGAATGACAAAGATGAAAAGAAAAGGAACTTCTTCCTCCCTTGGTCTCTTTGGGGCGCTGTACTCTCAAAAAAGCTTGCTCTCAGGAGGTGGGTATTCCCTTTTTTCAGAGAGGCAGGATTCCTCCAGGTAAGATCAGCATGCTGGTGGTAAGGGGTGACCCTGGACCTGGGTCAGCAGACATCCCTGTAGACAAATGATGGCAGATGGGGTGAATCAGTGGATTCCTTATCCTGAAATACAAGTCTCATTGGTCGCCCTTTGTCTCACCTTTCAGTCATCCCTCCCTAGTGTTCTATCCTGCCCTGTTTTGCAGGCCTGGGGGATTGGATTTCAGTCTGGAGAAGAATGGTTTCAGGGGGAGATATTGACTAGAGACCAGTGCGGTGTCCTGAAGGCTGAAAACTGAGGTCTTTATGGAGAAGGTGTATCCAGTGATAGCAAACTGCATCTGTCTTTGCATCATGGAAATATTCTTTCGTTCATCTTATTTGGAAAAAAAAAAAAGAGTAGTTAATGTGGACTCTAGATACAGTAGAAAGAAAAATGGAATAATATATGCAATAAATGGGGTAAGCAAAATCATGGGGAAAGCATACAAAGTACCCTGGTCTAATGTAAGTCTGGAAGTCTCACTAAGGAATGTGACTTCAGTAGGTTTTTCTAGAAAGAAAGACTGTGGTATAAATGTGCACAGGTTCACAGGGAGTGTGCTGGCAGTGGAATTTTTAACTTGGTAATTTTTTTTTCATAAATGTATTATTGAGATACACTTCCCATACTATAAAATTCACCTTTTAAAACATACAATTGAGTATTTTTAGGATATTCATAAAATTTGTATCCATTGATGTTGTTCACTATCTTACTGCAGGTGAGAACCCAAGTATATTTAAGAATAATTTTGGGGGAAAAACTAAGAAAACATGTTGATAATTCAGGAACAGATACACTGCATATAGGAGATCTTTGAGGAAATTCTTCTACAAACAGTGTTAACACAGAAATGATGGAGTCCAGAAGAAAAATGTTAATTTATCACACCACCCTTAAGTCCCAATCACTTTTAATGTTGTATTTGATATATAAGACCTAGTATGGTTTCTGGTATATTGTTTAAGCTTATTAAATATTTGTCAAATGAATAACAGATAGTTCACATTCCTCTGGCCTAAAAGCAAAATTTTGCATATGTTTATGAGTCTAAAAATACTACAAACCTTCAGCCACTATTGGCAAGTGCATTTTACTTTCTAAATTATGTTCCCTGATATATTTAAATCAATTTTACAATAATTATCCATGATTTTCTTATCAATTTATCTATCACTTCTTATGGTATATTTTTTATCCAAGGAAGATTGTTTGAAGATGTACTGATTTTTCCCCTTGTTTTCTTCCACATTTATATTATGTACATCACCTTTCCTTCCCTTATTTTCATACCTACACTTCTGAATAGGGACATCACAAAAAGTGGTGCTAAATTTTGATATTTATTTTCTAAGTTCTCCTGCCTAAAAACATAGAATTCCACATGTCTTCATGTCCTTATTTGGACTTTTTCCTAATACATTTTGTCTTGGATCAGATTTTCACAAACAAAGGAATTAAATATTGAGTATATTTCAAATTTGGAACAGAACAGATATTGTTGGTTGTAAATTCTGCATCCATTTCCACATGTCCCTCTTCAGTTACAGAGGAAAAACTTATATATATTGGCTCAGTGGAGGATTTTTCAATCTCTCCTAGGGAAAAATAAAGTGCAGAGTTCCTGTTGCCAATGTCAGTCACTTGGTTCCGAGGAAGAAAACCAGTTTTAAGATGAAACTGACCCCAAGCACAACAATGGAAGAAATCTGGGTCTTTTGACATCAATAAGTGGTGCATCCTGCCAGGCTTAGTCTGTTCTAACTCTCCACTTTCATTTTGTGAAAGAATCCAAGTTGTATTGAGTGAGAAGATAAGGAAGTACTTGAAAACCAAACCAATGGGGACATGTCAAAGGCACACAGAAACAAAATGAATGATCTCTGAATGGCCAAAGAAAAAATATTTGATCAACAAAATATGTGAAGTATTGAATTATAACCCAAAATTATAAAACAAATACCCAGGAGTCTATAAATAAATATAAATAAAACATTGCATAAACAAGTAAATGGAACAGAAGAGACAAATCTCCAAATGGACGAAAGAATTCTTAATAATTTATGTAGATACTGTCATCTTCAAAGAGGGAGAACACAGCTCCCTGTCTCTAGATGCCAGCACCAGTGACTTTCTTCTAAAGAGGAGAAGTAACTTAACTGTGGAGAAACGTGACAAGCAATACCTCAGCCATGCAATCAAGCTTAACATCAGTAGTGATAAGTCATGCTGATAGCATGTTCCCTTGATAGGATGTGATGACAATGGCACTTTATCTTTGTGGTCTTCCTCCCATATAACAAAAGCTCAGCATAAACCATAAAAAAATACTCCCAACAAACTGAGATTCTACTGAGCTTATGACCAGTGCTGCTCAATACTCTCAAGGTCACCAAAACAAAGTGTCTGAGAAACTGTCACAAATTCCAGAAGCTGAGGAACTTGATGAGTTAATATGATAGCCTATTGAATAGGATTCTGGAACAGATTTAGAACCTTAGGATATCCGAAGGAAGTGTGGAATTCAATGAACAATAAGGGATCAACACTGTTTCATTAGTTGTGACAAATGCATCATGCGGATGATTGACCTCAGCAATCGGGAAATTGAATTGTGGAATGTACAGAACTCATCTGTGTTCTCTTTGTAATTTTTCTATAAGACTAAAACTGTTCTAAATTTTTTAAAAACTAGTATGAAACATTTCCATATACCCTCAAAGGTGTTTTCTTGCTGAGTAGCAATTTTTATTTTAATATGATCCAATTTATTGATCATTTTCTCTATTGCTAGTAATGTTTATTCCTTTTAAAAATTGCCAACTTATTCCTTTTTCACGCTGTGAACATTTTCTCCTATATCCTCCAAACTCTGTCTTTGGTTACCATACTAAGGTAGATAATATGCCTGGAACTCATTTTTATGTATGATATGAACTGGGAAATATGCTAATTTCTTATTTTCAATATTTATTAGATTTTCTTTCTTTTCCAACTCAGTGCCAGTAAGTTTCTACATGTAGCATGATTTTGAGTTTCTAAAGAACTAGGGAATGAACTCTTAGTTGACTCCCTCATAAGTGCACCCATCACTAAGAAGGACATTAATTAGCAAGTAAACAACGTAGAGAAATTTTTACTGACCCTAGGCAGTATTCAACTCACCTCTCCCTGTTCTTGGAAAGGATCATAACCAATGCAATTGCTTAAGCCCTCATGTAATCTTTCCCTTTCTTCTTAAGAAAACTCACATCAGCAGGCTAAGACTTCCACGCTGGGGAGGTAGGCCCAGAGAGGCAGGCCCAGAATTGCCGGGCCTCAGCCCACAGTCTAGTGCCCCTGCAGTTGACCATCTGTCAACATGTGGAAGTGTCCCTGCCCACTAGCAGATATATACCCCACCTGGAGACTTCAAGCTACTGAAGACTAGGAGGTGTGTTATTGGAAACCTGGAGAGACACTATAAGTCTATAGGGGGGAAACTGCAATACCTCATATTTGCACTCCTAGAGGGGAAGATACATGAACAATATGAGAAAAAGGGAAGAAAGTGTCCCAAACAAACCTAGATGCTACATCAATAAAATCCAATGAGAGCATGGCAGAAGAAATGTCTGAAAGGGAGTTTGAATGTACATAATTAAAATGATCAGAGAAACAAGCAATGAGATAAGAGAGCAAATACAGGCATTAAATGATCACATCAATCAACAGTTAAAAGAGCAAATGCAGGAAGCAAAGGATCATTTCAAAAAAGAGATAGAGATTCTCAAAAAAAAAAAAACAAAATGGAAATTCTTGAAATGAAGAAAACAATAAAACAAATTAAGAAGTCCATACAAAGCATAACCAATAGAATATCTGGAAGACTGAACCTCAGACATTGAAGACAAAATATTTAGTCTTGAATACAAAGCTGACCAAACAGAGAAATGGTAAGAAATCACAAATAGAATCTCCAAGAATTATGGGGTATCATGAAAAGAACAAATGAACAGATTTAAGAATTATTGGGATTGAGGAAGACTCAGAGAAACAAAATAAAGGAATGAACAATCTATTCAATGAAATAATATCAGAAAATTTCCCAAATCCGAAGAATGAAATGGAAAATCAAGTTCAAGAGGCTTATAGGACTCCAAATACACAAAATTACAACAGACCCACACCAAGGCATATTATAATGAAAATACCTAACATACAAAATAAAGACAGAATTTTAAAGGCTACGAGAGAAAAGAACCAAATTACATTCAGGGGAAAACCAATATGGATATCAGCAGATTTCTCAACCCAGGTCCTAAAAGGTAGAAGGGCCTGGAACAGCATTTTTCAAGCTCTGAAAGAAAATGAATGCCAACCAAGAATCACACCCAGCAGAACTTACCTTCAGATTTGACAACAAAATAAAATGCTTCCATGATAAACAAAAGCTAAAAGAATTTACAAATAGAAAGCCGACACTACAGAATAATCTGGCAAAATACACCATGAGGAAGAAATGTAAAACAATGATGTGATACAGCAAAGGGAGGAACTACCTTAAAGGATTAGCCAAATAAATAAAGGAGAAATCAAGTCAAGTTAAAAACTAAAAATAAGCCAAAATGACTGGGAATAAAATTCATATCTTGATAATAACTTTGAATGTTAATGGCCTGAACTCATCAATCAAAAGACATAGACTGGCAGATTGGATTAAAAAGAAAGACCCAACAATATGCTACCTTCAAGAGACTCATCTCATAGAAAGAGATTAAAGGTAAAAGGATGGGAAAAAATATACCATGCACACGGACTCAGCAAAAAAGCAGGGGTATCCATCCTCATATCAGATAATGTGGACTTCAAGCTAAAGTTAGCCAGAAGGGAAAAGGAGGACATTTCATACTGCTTAAGGGAAGCATAAATCAATAAGACATAGCAATCATAAATATTTATGCCCCAAACAATGGCTCATCCATGTATGTCAAACAAATCCTTCTCAATTCCAGGAACCAGATAGACCACAACACAATAATACTAGCTGACTGTAACACACTTCTCTCACCACTGGACAGATCTTCCAAACAAAAATTCCACAAAGAACCCATAGATTTCAATAACACAATTGAAAATATAGGCTTAACAGACATAGACTATTTCATTCATCAATGAGCTAATACACTGTCTTCTCAGCAGCACATGGATCCTTCTCTAAAATAGACCATATGTTATGCCACAAAGCTACTCTTAGCAAATACAAAAAGTTAGAGATACTGCCTTTTATTCTATCAAATCATAATGGAATGAAATTAGAAATCAATGACAAAATAAAAAACAGAAACTACTCAAACACCTGGAGATTAAATAATATGCTATTGAATGATGCTTGGATAACCGACGACATCAGGGGGGAAATAAAAATATTCTTAGAGGTAATCGAGAACCAAGATACAACATATCAAAGTCTCTGGGACACTATGAAAGCAGTACTAAGAGGAAAATTCATTTCATGGAGCGCAATCAATAAAAGAAGAAAAAGTCAACAAATAAATGACCTAACACTACAGCTCAAAACCCTAGAAAAAGAAGAACAAATCAACATCAAAAGTAGTAGAAGACAGGAAATAGTTAAAATCAGAGCTGAAATCAACAAAATTGAAACAAAAGAAACAATTGAAAAAATTGACACAACAAAAAGTTGGTTCTTCGAAAAAATAAACAAATTTATAAACCTTTAGCCACACCAACAAAGAGAAGGAGAGAGAAAACTCAAATTACTAAAATTTGGGATGCAAAAGGAAACATCACGACAGACACTACTGAAATACAAAACAGAATTAGAAGCTATTTTGAAAATCTATACTCAAAAAAAATAGAATATCTCAAGGACTTCAACAGGTTTCTAGAGACATATGATCCACACAAACTGAATCAGGAAGACATACACAATTTAAATAGATCGATTTCAAGCAATGAAATAGAAGAAGTCATCAAAAGCCTACAAACAAAGAAAAGTACAGTACCAGATGGATTCTCAGCAGAGTTCTAAAAGACCTTCAAACAAGAACTCATTCTAATACTCCCTGAAGTATTCCATGAAATAGAAGAGGAGGGAACCATTCCAATCTCATTCTATGAAGCTAATATCACCCTGATAACAAAACCAGACAGAGACACATGGAGGAAAGAAAATTTCAGACCAATATCCCTAGTGAACATAGATGCAAAAGTTCTTAACAAGATTTTAGCAAATTGCATACAAAAATATATTAGAAAGATAGTACACCATGATCAAGTGGGTTTTATCCCAGGGTTGCAAGTTTGGTTCAATATCTGGAAATCAATAAATGTAGTTCACCATATCAGCAGACTTAAAGTTAAGAATCACATAACTATTTCAATAGATGCAGAAAAAGCATTTGATAAGATATGGCACCCTTCATGCTCAAAATACTAGAAAAAATAGGGATAGTAGGAACATACCTCAACATTGTAAAGGCTATCTTTGCTAAGCCTACGGCCAATATCATTCTAAATGGAGAAAAACTGAAAGCATTCCCCCTAAAAATTGGAACAAGGCAGGGATGCCCTCTTTCACCACTTGTTTTTGACATGGTCCTTGAAACTCTAGTCAGAGAAATTAGACAGACCAAAGAAATTAAAGGGGTACGATAGGAAAAGAAGAACTCAAACTATCCCTATTTGCCAATGACATGATTCTATATTTAGAGGAGCTGAAAAATTCCACCAGAAAACTTCTGGAACCATAAATGAATTCAGCAAAGTAGCAGGATATAACATCAATGCTCATAAATCTAGTGCATTTTTATTCATAAGTGATGAATCCTCTGAAAGAGAATTTAGGGAAACTACCCCATTCACAATAGCCTAAAAAAAAAATAAAATACTTGGGAATTAATCTTACAAAAGAGGTGAAAGACCTCTACAATGAGAACTACAGAACACTAAAGAAAGAAATTAAAGAAAACCTTAGAAGATGGAAAGATCTCCCATGCTCTTGGCTAGGCATAATTAATATTGTCAAAATGGACATTCTACCAAATGTGCTATACAGATTCAATGCAATTCCAATTTTAATCCCAATGATGTTCTATAGTCTTGGGAAGCTGAGGCAGGAGGATCATAAGTTCAAGGCCAGCCTTAGCAACTCAGGAACACCCTAGGCCTATTAGGGAGACCCCATCTCAAAATAAAAATTTAAAAGGACTGGGGATATGGCCTAGTGGTAAAGTGACCCAGGGTTCAATCTGCAGTGAGAAAAAAAGGAAGAGAATGTGTTCACTTTTAATTCTCATGGCACCAACTTATTCTCCTCCGTAGTCTTTATACAATTTTAATTGCTTAATTATTTGCTTATTTATCAGATTAGTCTGTTTTGCTCAATCAACTGGAATTTCACAAAATATCAGGTTCAACAGTGTTAGCAAAAGCTATCATACAATTGGTACAAAGTGGATTATATCAAAATAATTGTTACATAAATGAGTAGGAAAAACAAATAGCTATAAATTTATTTTTTAAGAAATTAAGAAAATATCTTTATGAAAACTCTTAAGGAAAAATATACTTCTACTTGGTTAAATCCCTGAGTTCATGTGTAGTTATTAAATCACTGAGTGCATAAGTACTTTGAAACAAAGGTGTGTTAGAGGTGGACAAACTACTCTAATTACAAATAAGATGAAAGTAGGAAGAGTATAAATAAGGAAGAAATAAAGAGAGTCTGGGGAGACTGTGGTTGGGAAGCAAAAGAGACAGATTTTTCTAATGGCCTAGAGTGTGAAATAATTATTGATTTTTCTCCTCTTCCTCATTTTCCTCTTCCTCCTCCTTCTTTTCCACTTCTTCATCCTCTTTCTCTGTGATAACCTTTAAAGTAACATCCTCAACTCTCCAAACTGATGCTCACAGTAGACATTCCAGTCAGTGGTTTGGTTCAGTGGAGTAGGTGTGCCAGCAGATATGGAAATCAAAGAATGGCTTCATGTTCCCCACCCATCAAGACAAAGACTGAGCAAAGCAGGCTGCTCAGAGTGAGCTGATCACCCCTGACTGACATATTTCATCTCTGGTGGATGTAAGAACTGGTGAATTAGATAAAATAGAAACATCCCCTGGAAAGCCACTGATGGTTTGGGGGAGAGGGATGTTGGATTTCCAGAGACAGTGCAATGGGAGAATGAGCCAATCACATCTAAATATCATAGGTAAAGGACACTCCATGACATCTTTTTCAAGGCTCTTCAGGTTTGACGTCTTCCCTGCCTCTGACCTCTTGGCCTCCCAGCCCTCCTGTTCGCCCTACCTTTCCCCCAGTCCACTTTGGGGCCTGGCACTTTCCCTTTCCAGAAGAACTTCTCTAGATCAGCTCCTCATCAACTGTGGCTCAAGTTATTTCAAATGCTGGCCATTCTTGACTACCATGTTTAAAAAGTATTTCCCCTATCACTTTTCCTTGCTTCATCATCTTATTCTGTTCTGTTTCCTTTAAAGCATGTGTCATTATTTGTTATTATCTATTTCATGGATTTGTTTTTTCGTGTATTAATACAGTATACTCTAGGAGGACAGGGTCTCTTCTGTCTTGTTCCCTATAGTATGCTCAGAATCTAGACAGTTACCTCATATGTAGTAGGTGCTCTGAAATTGTTGAATAAATAAAATTGAGATGACATATGAATAATTGTATAAGTGAAGAAGAAACAAAGGAACCTGCTAGTAAGGTTCTGGATCATTGAAATTACTTCTAAGACATGAGAAGTGGAATTACGAGAGACTATGCATGTGTTTTCCATTCTCCTTGCTTTTCCTGAATGCAAAGTTGTATTGAGTTGGAAGATGTTTCTCGAGAAATAGTTAATACAAAAGCCATTACACTAGTAGTGTTAAAGACTTATATGTCAGCCTTATATATATATAAATGATATATCTTGTGCTAATAAAAGAGAGATTAAGTTTCATTGTTTACATCAACTGTTTTAAAACATGTAGGTCTTTAAACATAAGAGACACAAAAAGTTTTGCTTTTCCCTTGGATAGTAGTGGATTTAAAACATTCTACTTTCTTAATTAAAGAACATGAGGGCCTGAAAATGATGGAATAGTATTTTGACAGAGTTTTACTATGTTATGCAAAACAAATTTGCACATCAATATAAACATACCATTAAGCATAGTTTCTGTTTTTGAATTTTAATTGGGGAAACACTGAGGGTAAAAAACAAGAGAAAATGGAGAGTCTGCCCATATATTTAAGTATTTCGTTTTGTTTTATTATACGTCTACTTACAGTTATTACTCAGGGAGAGTAATTTTAAGAAATATATTTTCCTGACCATGTCCCCTTAATGTTAATACTATATTTCCCTACCTTCTTGAAGCATTTGATTTAAAGATTATTCACAGTTTTATTGAACATTACAATCATATGTAATGTCTATCATTTTCTATAATGGCACATAAAAATATGGGCCCAAAGTTTGATTAGTTTTTTAAATTCAAATAAATGTGAGGAAAAGTGTCCCAAAATAAGTAGAATTTCTGAAATGTCTGCAAAGGAGTAAAAGAAAATTGGTGAGAAAAATTAGAAAAGAAGAGCAAAGAGATCAGGAAATATAATACCTACATAATACAAATTCTTGAAAACAAGAACAAAATATGGAAGGAAATATGGAAAAAATTTCAGGATGTTACTCAAATATGGATAGTATGAAAAAGTCTGGTTGAGGGATCAGCAAATTTTATGTCAAGGACTAGACAGCAAGTAGTTCTGGCCTTATCAACCACATTCACATTTAGTTTCTGCAGTAACTATATTCCCACAATTTTTTTTCATAGACATTGAAATTTGAATTTCATATAATTTTCACATGCCATGAATTCTAGTTCTCCTTGACCTCCTCCCCCTCTGCCCTTTCTCCCTTTCCTCCTGTTCCTCTTCCTCATTCTTCCTATTTAAAATTAAAAAAAATTTTTTTTTCTTAATGTGGGCCAATCAGAAAACCAGGTGGTAGGCTACATTTGCCTATGGGCTTACCTCTGAGCTTTCACTGAGGACCTAGCATAATACAGGTTGAATTGATTCTTTAACCAAAATGTTCAAGACAAGCAGGACTTTAGATTTCCATTTTTTTTCCAGATATTGGGACATTTGCATATACAAAATGAGATATCTTAGAAAAGGACACAAATTTGAACACAAAATTCATGCTTCATATACACATAACCTAAAGCTAATTTTATCCAATATTTTCAATCATTTTGCTCATGAAACAGTTTCAGGTGTGGAACTTTCCATATTTTGTGACTGATTGGGGCTCAAAAAGTTTCAAATCTTGGAGGAATATGGATTTCGGATTTTCTAATTAAGGATATTCTATCTATATGAAAAATATACTGATACCAGGATTCACCCTTTTGAAGTTTAGAATACTGGAGACAAAAAGAGCACATTAGAAGCTATTGGTTTACATTCATATATCACTGTAATGGGGAAATCTAAAGATAAGTAAGTAGAAATAAAAGTTTATTTAGTTGCTACTAAACAACAATTCCACTGACAATTTGTATTGAATTTCTTAATTATTTATAACAGGATTTATTTAGTTCGTTTCAGAAAGTACATGCAGTAGTTCAAAATATTTGTTCTTTTTAAAACTTGAATAATTCTCAAACTCACATTAAAAGCAGAGGGTCAAGAATATGCAGTCCAATTTTGAGTAAGAAGGAGAATGAGTAAGGATGATGAATCAGCATGACTTCTAACAATTGAGAGCCTGCATATTGAACAATAGTAGACCATATCCACTGCATGTATAAAAATAGAACTCTAACCCACAATTTGTAGCATAACACAGGAAACCTACTCATTGTCTGTAGTAATTAGTACAGTGAACCTGCCTACTATCTATAAGCAATTTGTGGGAAATAAGAACACTATCTCTAGCAACCACCCAGGAAACCAAGTAATAGCTACTTAATAATCAATCCCAAATGACTGAGGTTGGTTAAGCTCTGACTACTTCCCTAAGTTTTCTTTGTTTGCAATTTAGGACCAACTAGAAAAAGCCAAATATGCTCCTTTAACCAATCCTATAGGATGCCCCTTTCCAGTTACCTCACTAACAGCTGTTCTATGACAACAGCTGAAGCCTTTCTTTGGTTCATGACAAATCATTCCCACTCCTCTACCTCCCTTTGATTTTTAGCCAAAACACAAGAAATGTTGGCTGGGCCCTTCCTATAGTCAACTTTGAATAAGTAGCCTTTGCACGTGATTTGCTAGGTCTTCATTTATTTCCATATGGAAATACATCCACAGATAAAGTAATCTGTCAATAAATTAAAATAAATCATACTATGGAAATGAAATGAAGGAGGAAAGTTCTATGGTAATCAACATTCAGTATGATCAATATGTTTACTAGTTTTTTCCTTACAAAATTCCTTAAAATATCTTTGAAAAGAAACATTTTTGCAAAAGTCTTCATTTCCCCCATCTCAACAATGCCATGGCAAATATGAAAAGTAAGCAGTTGTGTTAGTTTTTGTCTTGACAAAATACTTGAGAAAATCAACTTAAAAGAGGAAATGTTTATTTTGGCTCATGATTTTAGAGACTTCAGTCTATGGTTTACTGACTCCATTTTTTCTGGGCATCATGGTGGAAGGGCATGATGGAGCAAAGTTTTTCACCTCATGGCAGCTAGGCAGAAGATAAACAAGAGAGAAGATACAAGAGACAAGATAAAGACTCCAAAGGCTTCCTCAAACTAGGTCCTACCTCCTACAGTTCTCACTATATCCAAATAGTTCAATCAGTTATGAATCCATCAATAGATAATCCTTTGATGAAGTTAGAGTTCTTCTGATCAAATAACTTCCCAAAAGCCCTACATCTGAACATTGATTCACTAGAGACCAAGCCTTCAATCAATCAATACACAGGACTTTGTGGGATATCTCAGACCCAAGCTGTAAATGGAAACTGATCCTCATTGGGGGAAATTCTCATCCCAGTCATGAGCTCAATACCCTCTCCCTACCTCCCACTCCATGCCAATGTTCAGAAAATAAGAAACAAAAAAATTAGTAGAATTTTATACAAGTGATTCTTCCATAGCTCTCCCACAGTGTCTGAAATCTGAAGTTCATAAATCATGATAGCTCATGGTTTGGTATTGTTTTATGCAATGAAACAGATGGCAAAGAAAAAATAGGAAGAGAGTAGGGTGGACAGATTACATACCATATTCTCAGTTAAATTTGAAATTGAAATACTGAAATACTGTTTACATATATCCCAAATATTGTACTGAAAATACTTAAACTAAAATTATCATTGTGTGCCTGAAATTCAAATCTAACTTGGTGTTATGTGCAGTTATTCACTAAATCTGGTAACCCTGGGGTTAGCAGATATTTTTCTACTTTTTCCATAGACTTCTTAAAACCAGCGTTGATATTCTTACCATGAGTTACTTAGAGCTGTGCTGTTCAATTTCTAAATGTTTGCTTTTTTGAGATATATTCTTCTACTTCTTTTAGTAGAATGCTAATGATCCTTCAATGTCCTTTCCAATTAAGTACCTCTATAAAGTATAAAATGAAACAACAAATATTTAATGGATACCTGCTGTTTTATAGGGTGCAAAATAGGACAATAATGAAATATACATGGTAGAAATAACCTATATATGAGTGAAGTTGAGAAAGGTAACAAATGCACTAAGAAGTAGCCAAAAGCATGTGGGAATCAACAACTACTGAAAGAAGAGATCCATACTCACTAATGCTTATGAAAGCTTCCTCTGAGTGTCTGCTATATTCCCCAGGGCATGATGTATGTGGAATTTACAAAGAAAACCAGTAGTATTGCTTTCAAGTATCAGAAGACAAAAATGAAGTCTACTGGAGTAATTAGGAATTAAGAAAATTCTGGAAATAAGGGAGATATGAACAGGGGAAACCTAATTTTTGCATATAAACTACTTTCAGATCCTCATAGGATACCTGGGGATTATGCATGTACAGGAAACATTCCAAGGGACCTTGAGGAAAGCAAGGGTGTCCACATGGGGAGAAGAAGTTCTGAGTCTAAATCCTTTTGAGTCTTTTGGCAAACACTTTTAACTTTTCATTGACTTGCCCCAACAACATGTAAAACCAAATTTTCACATGTTCAAAGTACCCAACAAGTATGACAAAAATGCAATCTTTCAGTTCTGAAAGCCATTTTAAAATGTTGGAATTATATATCCAGGGTAATATTCTTCAAAAATCAGAGCAAAGAGGTGCACACCTGTAATCTTAACAAGCTGGGAGGTTGAGGCAGGAGGATCACAAGTTTGAGGCCAGCCTCAACAACTTATGGATACCCTAACCAATTTAGCAATACTCTATCTCAAAATATAAGGGACTGGAAATGTAGCTCAGTGGTAATATGCCCCTGGAGTCAACCCCCAATACAAAAAATGATACAAAAAGGGCAAATAAACAAAACAAAACATCTTGTAAGCAAAAATTGAGAAACCCCATCACCAACAAACCAATGTTCAATTCTTTAGGAAGACATAATAATCACAAATACATATATTTCTAATTATATAACTTCAGAGTATATGAAGCAAAAACTGGCTAAAAGGAGAAATATATAAATCGTTTATCACAGTTGAAATTTTAATACTGCTCACTCAGCAATTGATTTAGCAATTGTCCAAAAAACAGTAAATATAATTAAAGTTTTGAACACCACCACCACCCCATTAGGCTACAGGATGATTACAGAACACTATAATCAATGGCTTCAGAGTACATATTTTTTTCAAGTACACATGAAATGTTCACCAAGATGGACCATATGCTGAGCCATAAAACAAGTCTCAAAACAGCAAAAGTATTTGAAACCTTACAGAGCATACTCTTCCAACATAAATAAATTATATCAAACATTTGCCTTATAAGATATCCAGAAATATTTGAAATTAACTGACATTGAGGCCTGGTTTAAATAAGATCATAAGGGATATTAGAAAATATTCTAATTGAATATCAATGACAACACATATATCAAAATTTGTGAGATACAGCTAAAGCATATCCTACGGGGGAAAGTATAGTTTGAAATACTAAGAAAAAAAAAAGTTTTGAAACCAATTAACTAAGTTTATATCTCTATATGATTGGTATTCAGGGAATGCTATATAAAACTACAATCAGATGCCATTTAAAACCACTAACATGACTAAAATTAAAACAGCTGACAGTATCAAATGTGGATGAGAATATGAAGCAGGCATAGCCCTTAACATGGTCCTGGTAAGAATGAATAATAATGTAACCACTTTTTAAATCTGGAAAATTCTAATAAACTGTCACCCACCTTTTGACCCTGCAATTTCACAATTAGATATGTACCTAAGAGAAATTAAAGCATACATATGCAAAAATGTGTGCAAGAATATTATTAACAATTATAGTCATAAAACTTGAAGTGGAAACAAACTCATTGTTTATCAGTAGGACAGTGGATAAATAAGTGGTAGCATAAAATGGAATAGTACTCAACAATTGAAAAATACAAATATAATAGAACAAGGATGAATAAGAGAAGCACTGCATTGTATTATAAATGGAGAAATAAACTAGATGCCAAAGATCAAGATGATAAAAATTGGAAAATAAACTGGGTACTGGTGCACACCTATAATCTCAGTGGCTCAGGAGGCTGAGACAGGAAGATCACTAGTTCAAGGCCAGCCTCAGCAATTTAATGACGTCTGAAGTAACTTAATGAAACCCTGTCTCAAAATAAAAACCAAAAAGGGCTGGGTATGCACCTCAGTGGTAAAGTCTTATATTAGTAGTGGCAGAGGATGGAAACAATATGACTGATGTTTAGAAGTGAAGGCCTTTAAGAAGTGATTAGATTATATGATTAGTTCATTAGAGCAAATATCCATGATTGAATCCTGGTGGCTTTATAAAGAGAGCGAGAGACAGACATACATACCAGACAGACACTAAGATGCCCAGTCTTTCCACAAAAAAGATGTAACCAAGGGGATACTCACCAGGGTGTGCACCATGTTGTTTGGACTTCCATTCAACATCATAAGCCAAACCAAACCTCTTTTATTTTTAAAATAGTCTGCCTCAGTTATTATTGTGCAAACAAAAAATAATTGAAATGCCATCCATGAATCATATAGAAGGCTGTGGTAATTATCTCCTTTCTTCTTTACTAAGAGCTTTCATTTTAGGTAAAGCTTCATTTAAATTGAGAATGGAGGCTCTGAAATGGTGTGACCTTCAAAAATGTGCAATGCCGACCCACCTGTTAACTAAATTCATTGTTGCTCTGAACTCAAAACACCAGATCCTTTCAATTTTTTTGTATTGCAGTCACTATGAGCAACAGTGATCAAATATTTCTATCTTTGTGAAAATGAGTGTGTGGAATATATCACATTTTACAGGACACCATAAAATATTGACTAAAAAAGACAGTTTTCTGGATTTTCAGATAGGCAGGTGTTAATGGGTTTAAGAAAAGATATGGAGACATTAAAGTTATAATATTCTATAAATTAGGTTTTTACATGAAAAAGTCATTACTCAATTTAAGAAGCTGAAAAAAACCATCAATGGTTTGTGAATATTAACCCAGATAATGGATACATAAACAAGGCTTATCTTAGTCACCCAGGTTCCTCACATTTATTTTTATTTCTAGAATATATGTTTGTTAGAATGATGAGGAAAAGTTCAATAAAAAATTTAAAATCTTTATGAAATTATTTTAACCATATATGACATTAATTCATCCAGTTTTTCAGTTAGTATTTCTTAAATACCTACTATGTACCAGCACCATTATAGATTTGGGGAATCAAGGATATAAAGAATATTTCCTCTGGCCTCAAACATCTTGTGGTTATACATGAGAAATAGTATGTGTTTAGTCCATCAAGGGTTAAGGTACTGACCCCTGCCTAAAGTAGACATGGAACAGTTCTCAGGGCATAGATCTTCAGTAGGAGACATGATGCTTAGCTGAAGGCATGCCACCCCTGTGTTGGGACTTGCAGGGCTAAGAACCCATCAGGGATTTGGTGTGAAGTAAAGTAGTGGAAACCCACATGGCCAGTGATATGGTTCTGACCTCTCCAACTCTAGATTTTCCTGATATGTGCTATTCACATGAGGCTTCCTGTAGTGGTCATTTCTGTGGAAAATGTACATGTAAATACATGTGGTCATGGAAAAATATGTGGGGAGAGATTCTGACCATGGGAGTGGGTCTTCCTGGGATCCCTTATCCATCTCCTCATCTTCTCCCACCTCCCATCCCTGACTCCTGCTCTTCTCCCTCCATTTTTTTCTTCTCCACTTCCTCCTCCTCTTCCTTCTTCTTTTTTGGCTTCTATTCCTGATCCTCCTCCTTCTTTCTTTCTTAAAGTTATTTGTGCTTTTTTCTTCCTTACCCCTGCTTTATTCCTTCAGTCATTTTATTTTCGAAAAAATTCAAACTTTCATTCACTGAGGATGAACGTGCAAGAGTTGTGGGATAGGTAACTCTCCTATGATTATGACTAGGAAGAACAATTGGGTCTTATACAAATGGAAGAGTATTATGGTTTGGATATGTGGTATTCCCCAAAAGCTTATGTGTGAGACAATGTAATGAAGGTCAGAGGGGAAATGATTAGGTCATGAAAGCCTTAACCTAATAATCAGTCCATTAATCCACTAATGGATTAACTGGGCAGTAACTGTAGACAGGTAGGGCATAGCTGGAGGAGGTGGGTCACTGGGAGTATGCTTTGGGATTTGTGTTTCTTCCCTGGTGAGCACGTTCTCTCTCTCCTTCCTGTTTGCCATGCCCTGAGCTGCTTTCCTCCACCACACACTTCAGCCACGTTTTGCCTCACCTTGGGCCCAGAGCTATGGAGTCAGTCATCTATAGACTGAGACCTCTGAAACCATGAGCCAAAATAAACTTTTCGTCCTCTAACTCTTCTTGTCAGATATTTTGGTCACAGTGACATAAAAGCTGACAAAAACAAGCAGCACAGTACATTGGAGAGGTTTTAACCAAAAGTAGACTCTGCCTGGCAACAGTTTATGGATGAGAGCAATGAAAATTAGATCATGAAGATGGGCAAGGGATCCATTCACATCTTAAAATCAAGGACCCAGGCATTCATCTACCAAGTATCTATGCAGCAACATTGACATCTACCAAGTGTCTAGAAAGTGCTCCATAAATATCAGCATGGAAGGAATTGGATCTAAAATGGAACAATAAGGAACAACCATAGCACTGGAGTGAAAATATTAAGAGTACTAATTCAAGTGCATCCTTGGAATGCACTTTTAAGTACATCTGTTTTCTTGAATGTTCAATACAAATTTCATTTACAAAAAATCGATCCCCATGTTAATTCAAACTGGCCATGCAGCCAACAAGGCTTTTTCTTTTAAGTATAAAACATCCCTCAAATGTATCGGGAGCAAGGAAGCTGGGGAAAGCTGTTTTTCTATATTCCCACAGCACTGAACACTTTAACTACCTATGACGAACTGTCAATACACACTTATGGATTCCTGAACCAATCATCTGGTCACTAGAGAAATGACCAGTCACCTAGAGTTTTAGCTCCTGTTTGTACAGTATCCACTTTACCATTATCTTAAAAGTCAGACTGATTTCTTTAAAACAGACAATAGGCATCCCCACATTAAAAGAAAGTAGCGTCTTATGGGGACTTGACAAAGAGTGCCTAAAGGGAAGCATTTCACAGGAATCCGTTATGTTTTGTTTTGTTTTCTTTTGTTTTTCTAAAGCCAGGTGTTTGGTTTCTGATATCAGGAGAAGTAAAACTTTTGTTTGGTCATTATTGAGTTTCCTTTTGGTCAAGTGTGTGCATTCTTGCATACCTGTCCCCAAGATCATTCAAGATACAATCAGCACAAATACAAATCTTTGCAAACTCAGTTCACAACCTTAGAGAAATCCAGAGTCCTCCCTGTCAAGCCATTGCTTTTGTTCCATCTTTGGCTTGGTATCTCCCCATGACACATAGTTCACTGCTGTGCCCAGCCGATTCTTGTGTCCTTTCAACATATATCACAGACAGTGAACACATGATTAGCCAACATTGACAGCCTTCAGCAAAGCATGTCATATCATTCTTTGTTCCTTTGCAAACATCAAAGAGGCAGACCTGAACCACTGACTCCAAATATCATTCGCCAAGAAAGAGGAATGGGGTGGGGAGGCAGTTCCAGCTTGTTTACATTAGCAAACTCTGTCAATCCAAACTTCCACACCAACAAGATTTTACCTTTACAGACAGATAAAATCCTCTTTCTGCAGAACCCACTATTCAAGTGTTAAAATAGAAGCGAAGGGAGTAAATATGGAAAAGTCAACATTTCAGGAAAATCTTTCTCCCTTTATCAGAGCTACCGTATAGGGGAAACTCTCATTAGGCACTGGCTATTTTATTTTCCCATGAAGAAATGGAGATTCTATCCAATTGCATTATAAAGGGGTTAATTAATTTGATAGCCATTATTTTCATGAAGGTGGATCTATGTTTTACTCAGGCTGCATCACTGAGCTGTATTAAGGACAGATACCTGCTTTTAGGTGAACACTCAAAATTTATTGAGTGCAAACTTGAGTGTAGGCCCTGGCCCCTTTATCAGAGATTGAGTCATCAGCATCACTGAGTCTTTGTAAGAATTTAGATTATTGGTCACCCTACAGAGGTGTTAAATCAGCAATACCGAGCTGGTGTCCAGGATTCTGTGTGTTAAGAAGCCCTGCAGGTGAGGCTAATGCATGTTGAGGTATGAGAGCCACCATTTGGCTAATAGGAGCAGGGATGGAAGAGTATGGCTACCAGCTTTTCTGGAAAGTGCTCCCTAACTCTCCTGCCTGCTTCCACTTGGGTTAGTTATAATTAGTAAGGGCTTCCATAACCTTGTCGAGTAACTAGACAATCATCTTACCCTAAATACGTTGAATCTCTTCTACGTGTCTGTCTTCCGTATCAGGTCATCCTGAAAACTCTATTAATCTTTAGTCTCCACATTAATACAGTTCAGAGAACACTTTGTTCAATGAATGAAGAATTCATGAGTTTATACAATGTCCCTATTTAAATATTTCCATCTGTAGTCTTACCTCCAGTTTTTAATATAAGAGTATGTAGATAACAGAGAAGGCAGAGAGGAGTGTCCTTTTTTAATTCCTACATAGAAAATATAAGCATATGCCTATATATATATATTTGAGATGTGACTTTTTTAAACAAAATGTCATACATTAAATATATATCATTAGAAACAAACACCCTTCCTTCAAATAGAATAAATAGAATAATTGGCCTTTTGGTAACCAAGCACTCAAAATATATACTTAGTTTACTGTAAGTAACAAAGTACCACTAACTGGGCAGCTTAAATGCCACAGACTTATTTTCTGACCATTCTTAAGATCAGATATCTGAAATTTAGGCATTGGTTCTTTTTAAGGTTTTGAGGGAGAATCTGCTTTCCATCTCTCTCCTTGGCTTTAAAGGAGACATGGTGATCTCTCTGCATGGGTACATTTGTGTCCAAATTTCCCCTTTTTATAAGAACACCAATCTTTTTTTTTTTTTTTGTATTTTTTTGATTCATTATGCACAAATGGGGTACATCATTTCGTTTCTATGGCTGTGCCTGATGTAGAATCATACCATTCGTGTAAACATACATGTACATAGGGTAACAATGTCTGTCTCATTCTACCATTGTTTATGCATCTCTTATTTACATGTTATATTTCTAAAATTAAGATTCCCATTACAATGAGATGTACATTATAATGAAGAGATTTTCTTTCCTCCCAAGTTTCCAAAACAGAATGTCATTTTAGCAATGGGGAAATAAATGTGTTGTCATGCCATTTAATGAGAACTTATTAAGCATAAAATTATTGGCACACCTTCTCAGGTCTTAAAATAATTCTTCAAGGGAGTGTTGGAGAGTTTCTCCTTGTAGATGGGAGCAGAGGTTTCTAAACCCCAGAGATCCTCTGCAGACCACAGAATCAATTAAGTGACAGAGTTGATGTCTAGAACCAGTCTGTGGGGTGCTTGAATCTCTGTTCTTTATAAACCCTATTTGTATGTTTCTGGTTGTGCTGTTGTGCTTGGATGTTTGTGAAAGAACCCAGCTCTGTTTGGTGTATGCTCCTGTTTGCCTTCAATTTCCTTTTGGTCAAAGCAGCAGCTGGTCTACTGTAGAATTAGCATTGGTTCCTTAGACCACCTAATTAACAATTGATTCTCTTCATCATCTTTATTATATCAGTACATAATTCTGTCACAAGGAGTAATCCTGTGCTCATTAACAGTTGCTTGCATATATACATTGTTTAGTGAGACTATAATCCTCTTATAATCAGTGTTCTTCTCCTCTCATATTAGGTTGTGAAAAAGAGAAAAAAAATTAAAAAGCAACTATCAGTAGTTAATATGTACTTATTTTTATGACCAGGTTTAAATGATCTTTTAAGATATTGATTAGTTGTGTAAACAAACCTCACACATCCTAATATGCTTATAAGACAGGACCCTCTCTGTAATATGAGTATAAAGTTGAATAAGGGTCATCTGATGACAGCATTCTGTTTTTATTGAGTTATTCAAAGATGGCAAAACCCGTCTCGTGTGCTGCCATTTGTCATTCTTAGCATCCATGGCAGACATCACTAATTGATTAGGGAGCTCTTACTGCTGTGGTCAGATGCAGACTCTGACTGTTTTGCAACACAGCACTGAAGTAACTGCTATCCATCTATTAGAGTTGACATGAAAAATGAAACCAATTTGACACCCCTTGTCTGGCCTATGGTTTTGAAGGTGGAGAATGCAGAGCATTTAGGACTAGGGATTGTTTCACTCTAAGGTGTTCAGCAGAGAAATGTGGCATGGGGGTCCCCCATGTGGTCACACGAGAAATAATTGTCTTCCTTAAGCTAGTGTAGACTGACCCTGGATTTAAAATCACATGGATGCTGGAAAAAGTGGAAATGAATCCTGTAGTTAGTTTCTCCAGAGGATCTTATTCTGTGATACTTTTCTTCTTTACAAGTTCCACCCTTTGCACTTCTAAAAAGTGTCTCTGCTGAGCCTCTATCCCAGACTTCTTAAGTCTGTCCAATATAGTCAGAAATCCCAAGGAAGGTGTCCAGGTACTGTCCTTTTTTCTGCAGAACTCTCCTAGTGAGTGAAAATGTGCTGTCAAGGTGAAGAATCAGTGTGCTAGAGTGTTCTCTAATACTATTGTTAATTAAAAAGTTCTTCTAGGGTATTTAAATAAAAAATTTTGACAAAATCCTTAGCAAACTCCACAAATCTCTCTCTCTCTCTCTCTCTCTCTCTGTATATATATACATATATATATACACATATATATATTTATATTATATATATAAAAAATACATAAAATGCTAGAGTTTTTAGGTCACAAAATCTCACAGCAAATCTTTAAATTCTACACATGAGCCACTGAGCTGCCAGTGCTCACCTGTCCACTTGTGATTGTATTGCCATGAGAACACATTGTACATGGTAATGCATGGACTCCTGAAGTCACAGAGTCTGTGAAGTCCCAAGTTATTTATAGTAATTTCCACCTAACATTTGGACATTTTTTTCTATTCTATTATAAACTGTTTGCCCAGAGGGAAAAAATAATTAGTTGCTTCACATTCGCAAGCTTCCTTAAGGTACTTCCTTCAAAATTACTACTTAGACTTCAACTGCTGGTTTGGTAGTATTTAGTGTCAGTGAAGTTTTAATTCTTTTCTTCTTTATTTCTTTTTCATGAGAAAGGAATATCTTGAAGCTTTCATGAAAAGGAAATCTTAGAAGACTATATTTAAGACATTTTTCCTTCCCAGTGGAAAATGCACAGAATTTTTTTAATTGTTGTTAATGTCATCGCTTTGTTTTAAATAAAAATATACAAGTTGCTCACGTGACTTTCATCATTGGACCATCATGAATACTCCTCAATGCTCTTCAGCAGTGACTTTGCCTGCACAAGAACTAACTGGGTCAGTAGGCCACTAATAGAAGGTCGCATACTTAGACCACAGGAATAGAGAGGCACTGTCCAGCTCTAGACATCTTTCTTTCTTACTCTGGCCATAACATGCCTGCCCACCACTAATTCCTTTCCAAATCACCCCATCCCACCTTCCATTCTAAATGCCCATAACTGAAGTTGCTATTTATACTTCTCTCTGTGAGTTTTATGATTGCCTCTTCATACAGTTTTGATTCACCCTCTACTCTCTTGCTCTTGTCCTTGAAATGTTTGGACAAATGTTTTAGCTTGGAATCAGCAAACACTGCAAATCAGGTCCCCCTCCCTTCCCCTGGCCCATACTGCTTGTTAAATATGTACCAGCATATGATCTGAAAGAAGTGTGAATTGTGGAGTGGAATCCAGAAACATAGCAAGGGCAATAAAAGGTGACAGCAGATGTTGAAGAAAGAAAATAGAATAAATAATGTTAAAATTGTTTGCCTAAATGTAAGATAGGATTTTTGTTAGACCCAGTCACTCTATGGCAAATGCAGTGCCCTTTTCCTGTTTGTATCCCAAGGGGATCTCAACAATTTCTTCAGCTTGAAATTACAGAGCTCCTGAATGAAGTGAATTCCTATACCCAGAGTGTAACTGCACATTTGTCCTCAGAGATTCATAAAATCCACTATTCCATTGATTCAAAAGTGATTGGACAGTGTAGGCCTTTGGAGTCTATCTATGGACAAATCCCAGTTTGATACCTACTACCTGATGTTGCAACAATTCATAAAATATCTCCACGTAATTCTCAAGAAAATTCTTCAAGGAAAGTACAGAGTACCCTGAATTATGAAAAAAATGTTCAATTATGATTTTTCAACTCTAATATGGTGTGCAAGTGATGTGAATTTATTATACTTGTTTTGAATTTTGAATTTTGATTCTTTTCCTGGGTTAGCACTATGCAGTACTGCATATCCTTTTCACTATGCTAGGCAGCCCAGTGATCATGATGAGAAATATAGTCCAGTGCACTTTGTTCCTAAGCTATGATGTCTGGCAGGTTTGGTGTATTAAATACATTTTGACTTGTAATATTTTCAACTTGCAATGTGTCTATTGGTATGAAAGTCCATCATAAAATCCAGAAGTGTCTGTATTTAATAACTGTATGAATCCTGAGTCACAGTGCCTGGTCAGGGACCTCAAAGTCTATTGCAGGAGTCTGATGGATAAATAAACAGGAATGTGCTTAAAAAGCCTGACATGAAAAGAACGGGACTTTATTTATGTTTGTAGGAGGCACAGATATTACAATGGGGCCTAGGAACAGATTTTCAGAGAACATTAACATCTACAGAGTAGAGAAGGGCAGGATCTTCTGGGCAGTTCACATCTCATGTGCAGATTCCCAAATATCTGCATTTTTCCAACAAAGACTGAAAAAATGAAGTCAGACAAGATCCGGTGAGCTAGCCTCTCAGTGGGACTGCATCTTTTATTCTCCTCATTGCTTAAGCATAAACTGAGGTGAAAGTAGGAAGACTTTATTTCTGTGAAGATAATGAACCTGAAAAGAGAGTCACTGTTAATACTTGCAGTGACAATGAATAGGAAAGGGTAATTCCAAGCCAGAATATAGTTTTATAAAATTACTTTTCTTCTATATTTATAAAACAGCACAGACTACAAGGTTCAACTATGTTTCCCAGTTACATTTGTTGCATCTGAGATTGGAATTACATGCTACAATGTATGTAAATATGGAGAATTTAGACATACGGAGAATTTAGAATATTGCAAAACATTTCTTGCAAATGACAAGGGTATACTCTCTCTAGTTCAAATCATTATGTCTGAAGCATACAGAAAATCACAGATTAAACCCAACTTCAGGTAGTACAGCTTGGACTAACGTATGATCTCCCCGATAAGACCACAACTTCTGTACCAGTCTGAGAACTGAGGTAGAGAACACTAAAACATCTCCAACCTCATAACCAAGGAGCAAGATAGCTTTTCTGCAGTTCTTCAGGCTTATGCCTCTTGAATGGGACCAAAAACAATTTTCAGAAAACAAATGGACATTCATTCAAATGAGACATTGAAATGCATGGGCATATACACATACACATACAAACACAAATCATCCATCCCAATTTGAAGGGTTTGTGTATCAGTAGGTCAAGATTGACTATCTAATGAAACTGACTACCTGATAGACACAGGATAATGCCTTTGTGCAGAAATCTTTACATCTGCATTTTTTTTCCTACTGTGCATTGAGGGAGGAGGGAAGGGTAACCAGTTTTCAGACCTAGGACTTGATATTTATTCAAGGGGACACTGTGGAGCTGGGGTATCTATCTAGGATAGATTGTTAGTAATTTAATCAATCTCCTTCCCCACTGCAACTAGGATAGATTGTTAGTAATATGAACTTGTCAAGTTAAATATGGAAACAATCCATGGGACAAGGGTGAGAAGAAAGCAAGAAATAAATCCTAATAGATGTAATGGTGAGAGAAATGTGGGTAAGCTAGCTGATGTGTAGTGGAGATTGAGGTATTCATTACTCTATAAAGGTTATACACATGAGCCAGAGGCTGATGAGCCAGTTTAGAATTTCCTCTTTCTATGTTAGAAGGAGGTAGGGGTCAGTGGTCTGACCTCAACATCATCTCACTCACAGAGCTCCTGTTTCAGGATGGTAGAAAAATGATCTATTAGTTACCTTGGAATACCAGGTTCTACTGAATTTTCTCCCTGACAGTAGCTGTTCACAGAGTTCTATCCTTCCTCTTTTGGAGACACAAAAATTCTCTCCACTACACTACATGCCTTATTGATTGTTGTACACACATAACCAACTTACTTCTGAAGAAACTTGTATGAATAACAATTGCTAAATCCAGGCATGGTTTTTGAGAAACATTTCACAGGTGTTCTCCCAGGTTCTTTTTCCTTCCAATAATGGCATGCCAATACAAATAATGCTCTAGAATATGACAAAGTCATGAGCTAAGGAAGTCTTGAGTCCATGATCACTGAGTGGAGGAAAGGTGTCTGTCAACCAGCAAAAAGATACAGATTTCTGTTAAGTGAGAAATACATAGATTTCTGTTGTGTTTGAGTAGTACTACATTGGGGTTGATATTTTCTACCAGTCATCCCTCTGTCCTGGTGATGCTTGATGGCACACTTGGACCTTCTTTGCCCTGGTTTGTGCCCAGAGAGCAATCTTCATGCATTGCTCTCCCTGGTCTGGTTTGGATCTACTTTTTGGTTGGTTTTTGACAACAGGACACAACAGCAGTCAACTAAAAGATGCAATGAGTCAATAAGAGATGAAGAGATAGGAGAAGAGAGAGGGAAATGTGTTTACCCACATGCTCCCCCTTAGTTTCTCTCAAGTAACTACTCTTACATGGCCACAATTGTCACTAATTGTGGTAACAAATGCTTCCCATCCTCTTTCAGAAAAAAAGAGTTCACTAGTGGAGGACTTTGCCCTCTACAATGCGTTTTCTTAGCTCTGACCCTGCCTTTGTTCGTGCCCTGCCTTAAAATTCTGTTTCAATCATGTTGATCAGGTCATCAATTTATTCTAGGATGCTGGAGGACACCAAACACTAACTCACTCACTCCCTAAATACAACCCTGCTCAGACAATTTTTCCCACCTTCAAGTTCTTATACTGATAACTTCAGAGAAACAGAATATTTTTCAACTTATTCTAATTGTCACCTTAGAGACCCTTAAACATAAAGGCCCAGAGAAGGATAAGGATTTTTCCAAAGTTTTTAGCATTGGACAATAGAACCAGAGGTCTGGCTCAGAAGGAGTGAGCATCAAGAAAAGTTTTATAAAAATGAGTAGGTCTGGAACTAGGAGCACCACAATTCCTTTCCCACTCCCAGGTCATCTGTGAAAACTTTCCTTTGGATCTGTCCTTAACCAGTAAGGATTGGTTAGAAGTGCTGGCAAAAAGGGTATTGCAACTCTCATCCCAGAACTAGGAGTCTGAGCTTCCTGTTCTGAATGCAGAGGGATTACTCAGAGTCACTGTCCCCTGAGTTGATCTCCTGTGACCTATATCCTGAAATCAGTACATAATATTGGCCAAGACTCCTTCCAGTAACAGTCCCTTATTTACATCCGTGGGATTACCAAGTTTGTCCTCATCGCCAGTAAGTTCCTAGATTTGCATCTCCTTTGGGGACATTAACTCCTCATTAAAAGTGAATTGAGCCAACTGAGAGGTAGTGGGGCAGTGAAGTAAGGCCCCAACCCTCAAGGAGATAGAAGGCTCCAGACAGGGATTTAAACCAAACTTGTAGTTGCCAAAGGAACTGTGATCTCTCTTTCTCTCTCTCTTTCTCTCTTTCTCTCTTTCTCCCTCCCTCCCGTCCTCCCTCTCTTCCTCTTAACCACCTTTACATCTCAGTGTGCTAGAGAATAGAGAGAAAAATGTGACCCTTTAAGGAGAATGGGCACACTGAGATTGCGGTCTTTTCTCCCAGCTCCTCATATATCTAGTCTACCTCCCTGACATCTTCCAAATAACCCTTAGTATGATTTCCAGGAGGAGGCACTGTGGGGTTTTTTGGGAAGATGCATTATAATTTTACACAATA
Organism: Sciurus carolinensis; assembly: GCF_902686445.1. Lineage (NCBI taxonomy): Eukaryota > Metazoa > Chordata > Mammalia > Rodentia > Sciuridae > Sciurus > Sciurus carolinensis. The sequence goes on along the minus strand of NC_062215.1, from coordinate 72,946,458 downwards.
GTGTCATTCATTATGCCATACCTGTACAAGCACATAGCATCATTTAATCAATCTCCTTCCCCACTGCTTTCCCTTCCCTCCCTTGCCCAATCCACTTGCTTTATTTTCCTTATCTCCCTTTAAATATTGTCACTGATATTTTAATTAGTGCTATAATTTTATGTATCAATCTATCTAACTACATGATTAATTGTGATATATTTGTATGTGAACCTAGCATAATTTGGTAGATTTCCTTCCCCAGTACTTCTCCATGCTCCACTCTTCCTCCTTCTTCATTCGTTTTTCTTCTCTATTGGTCTTCATTTTATTTGTGTGAGATAGCCCTTTCTTCTTCTTCTTCTTCTTCTTCTTTTTTCTTTCTGTTTCTAGTTCCTGCATATGAGAAAACATTTGACCCTTGACTTTCAGAGTTTGGCTTATTTCACTTAGAATGATATTCTCCAATTTCACCCACTTATCTGCAAATGACATAATTTCATTCCTCCTTATGACTGAGTAAATCTTCATTGTGTATATATACACATTATATTTATCCATTCATCTGTTGATGGATACCTAGCCTGTTTCCATAACTTGGCTATTGAGAAATGCATTGCTATAAACATTGGTATGCATGTTTCACTATAGTAGGCTGATTTTAGATCTTTTGGATAATTACCCAAAAGTAGAATAGCTGGGTCATAGGATGGTTCTATTCCAAGTCATTTGAAGAATCTCCACACTGCTTTCCAAAGTGATTGTACTAATTTGCAGTCCTACCAACAATGTTGTGGGTGTTTGGAAGACACAGTCTTAACTGTGAGACTTGACATCTCCAGTAGCCTCTTCATGGTCTGGCAGATAGTAAGTGCTCACTGAGCCCACTGAATGTCTGCCTTCTTAATGATTCCTGGTGAGTGTGGCTGAGGATGCTCAAAGCCTCGGAAGGAAGGAGATACCTTTAGAACATGAGTTCTTCAAATTACAAGTTTTAAACTTCAAAACTTGCCACCTCAAAGGGTATATTTAGAAAACTTAACAAAAAGAAAAAGCAAATACCCTTCTTACAGAAAATTTAATGTTATAATAAAATATAAATTCCATTGCATGTATAGGGAACAAAACTGTAATAATTTTTCTATTGAGCTAAGTTGTGAAAAAATTATATTACAGATAGCATGGCAATTAATTCACCATTGGGTCAATAATCAGGTTTTTCTTTATTCTTATTTTATATCTCTGAGATTCTTCCTAAACTGTAAATTCCTTGCATCTTTATTAGACTTGCCAGATCATTCTGTTCTGAGTGCCCCTCCAAGCACATTTGCACTCCTCTGTGTTCATCAGATTTTTTATTTCTAAATCTTTGCTCTGAATCATCTAAACCTCAAATCAAATCTTAGAGACCTGAAAAATATATAACTCATCTTCCCTAACCCCCTGGCTCATTTCTGAACTTCAATCTAAACAGCTAATCAAACAGTTGTCCTTCTCTATTAGCCTCGTCCGTGGCTGTGGTTCACCTGTTTATCTTCCCTTCCCTCTGGAGTAGCCCTGGGAACATGGTCCAACTCAATCTCATCACAAAGTTCAAATAATTTTTTTCCTGGCTGAATTTATAATAAGTGCCCTACTTTTCTAAGGAGAGGATGGGTGAATGGGGGAGAAGAGAGAGAGAAAGAATTTTTTTAAAGGGAAAATGAGATTTAGAATAGAACTTTAGAACAGAGATATGACTGAAAGACTAGAGTATTAGATAAGTAAACCAACATTCAGTAAGATTAAATGATTTTCCCAAGCTCATATAGAAAGTTATTGCAAACACAACATTATATTAGAGTACCACAACTCCCAAACGTGTCCTCACCCCCTTTTCCAAAGTCCATTTATTTAAAAGTTTTTAAATAATTACCACAAATTAGAAGGCTAGTAGCAGGTAGTATAATGCAGATATACCCTCTCACAACTAAATAAAACAATGTACATTAGTTTAATTTATACATTTATATTAATATGAAAAGTAAAATTCCTCATAGTTTCGAACAGCTTTATGCTTTCTAAAACTCATCTAAATATATTAGTTTCATTTGAAGCCATTGACTTCATTTGACCTGTATGAATATTGTTGCTTATTTAATTTGTATTTGGTCATATTCTTCTGTAACTTGTTCTCCTCCAGAACTTAAAGCAAAAACATCATCAACCTCCATTAAGAGCTGCGAGTGCAGCCAAGTCCTCACCTTGATTTGATCACTGAACACAGAGTTCATAATAAGCTAGTGGTGAGAGAACCTTAGATTGACTTCTCCCTTCAGGGAACTTAGAGTCAGCCATGCTTCCCTAGTCTGTGTGCTTTCACACACACACACATGCTGCCCAAAACAAGTCAACCCTCAGCACTCATCTGAAGGCTGGGCCCCACTCCCAGAGGTGCACATTCGGTTGGCAAGAGTGAGGCCTGACAATATGCTTTTCTAGCAAGTTCCCCATGATGCTGATGTTGCTGGTCTGGGGACCTGCGTTTTAAAACCACTGAATAGTTATCCCTTTCATGCTCCTACTTTGAGATCAGCTACTACTCATTCAAACCTATAAAGTAACGCCTCCTCTCTTAAGACTCAACACAGATGGATCTTTGGGAAGCCTCTTGACCCCCCTCTGAGACCTCCAAGGGGCTCGTCTTCTGTGTCCCCCTGAGGTCTGCCCTTTGCCCACAGGTGTTCATCATTGTGTCTCAGAAGTCTGTGTGTCTGTCTCACCCATGACTGATGAGAGGGCAGAGGAAGGTTTTGCTAACATTGTGCCCACATACCACAGCACATGATACAATTCCCACAACAGCACACATATTATTATTATTTTTTTTGTGTGTGTGTGTGGTACTGGGGATCGAACTCAGGGCTTGTGCTTGCAAGGCAAGCACTCTACCAGCTGAGCTAACTCCCCAGCCCCAGCACACATATTATTAATGCAAGGATAATTGCCAAAGTTTAGAGGAGTAAATCTAGCATATACATGTTGAGAGTTATGTCGCATGTGGATCTGAGAGAAGAATTCACTTTTTAAGTTAAGAATATTCTAGATGGAGGGTGAAGTTAAGTCAGTGCCTGGTGGTGAGACTTATAATTGCCAAAGTTAGCCTTCATTAGTTTCATCCCTCTTTGTATGTGCATACTATTCTACCTTTCAGGATGTGTCATTTTTCTTGAATCTGGGTCAGTCTTGTAAGTTGCTTTGATCAGGGTAATGTGGCAAAAATGACACTGAGCCAGTTCTGAGGCTGGCCTTTAAAAAGGTTTGCTGATTCATTTTTCACAGTGGGAAATCAGACATCATTTAAGAAATTCAACCCCTCAGCAAGTACCATGATGGGAGGAATTCCTGCATGTCATGGTAAGGCCATGTGAAGGAGCCCCAGGCACGAGAGTAAAGACTTTTTGACTTTCCTGATTAGAATAGCCACTGACTGCATGCAGTCAAATGAGTAACTGTTGTCTTAAGTCACAAAGTTTAGGGGTGGTTGGTAAAACAGCAACCAAATATGGTATGTGAAATTTGAATTTAATATCCCTCAAGTTATAATATCAATATCGTTCTCTGTAGAAGAATCTTATATGGCACCTGTACTATCTACTAAATATTAAGTATTGGACAATTTATTTTTTCATTTAATGCTCACAAAATGTCTTACATAAAAAATGTTATTTCAATTTAACACTGGGAAATCTGAGTTTACCTGTTATACTAGAATATTCAACTGAAATAATCAAATTATGTTTTCATCTTCTATAATTATAGACATAGACCTTGTTCATATCAAAAGGCACACAGAGAGTCCATTCACCTAAGTCTCTGTCTTGTAGTTTTACATGGCAGCAATCCCCACATTATCTCTAACCGAAAAACATGGATGTGCTTTTAGTGGCAAGAATGTGTGAATGGGCTGGAGTTGTGGCTCAGTGGTGGAGTGCTTGCCTGGCATGTGTGAAGCCCTGGGTTTGATACTCAGTGCTGCATATAAATCAATAAAATTTTTAAAAATCCATTGACAACTAAAAACTATATTTAAAAAAAAGAATGTGTGAACAATTCCAGACCTAAGAAAAACTGTATCATTAGATCACAAAACTCTAAGCACATTTCTTTACCTGGGAAACTTCAAAGACTTTTTTTCTTTCTTTCTTTCTTTATTTATTTATTTTATTTTATTTTTTTTGTACTAATGATTTCTGTGAGTCCTAGGTGAACTTACTGGGAATGATTTGACCTTGAAAGCCTTTCAGACCATCAATTAGCATCACATATAGACTGAAGTATTCCACAAACTACAATTTGAAAAATGCCATTATAGACAAACTTTCCAGATGGTCAATTGATTGATTTTTAACTGAAACAATTATCCTAAGAAGAATATTGGCCAATGCATAAAACTGTCATTTAACATTAAGCTATTTAATTTTGCATCATATTATATACTGGCATATATAACATTATTTTTTTAATTAAGGAAGAACTATACTGATATAAATATTATAATACTCAGGAGAGATGACACTATATGCTAAACACAAGTCAGTTGTCTTGGGAGGATATGGATTTTATTTCCCCTGTAGTCTATATACACAGCTACCTGTGTTTTGAAGAAGGAATGGTCAATTGTATTAAACAGGACATGGCATTCGTACATCTCTGCCCACTGATGGATTCTCTTTGTAGCTCAGCTTTCATTCCAGACGGAATTCATCCTGTCAGTGAGGATGAAGTAAAATTTCATCATTGTGGTGTGTCAGAGAATGTACGGTAGATCTTTCTTATATCATAAGTAAAGTAAATGGCCACTTCACAGAACACTTCAGAAGAATCTTTCAGGATCATCTAAAACATAAAAATAGTTTGGCAACTGAAATTGAAACAATTGCTTTAGTACAGGTAAAGGTGATAAACCCAAGTCTTGTGACTAAGTTCTGACTTAAAATAAGTGTGCTGTAATCTCTCGGTGTACAAATAAGAGGTAGGAGAGAAATTTGATGTTAAAACTCAGATGCCATAATTATAGAAAAATGTTTTAGTGAAAAGGAAATAGTTAATATCAGAACCCAATATATATTGTCTTGACTGCATATGTGTGTGGTTGAGAAATCATGGATTATATACATATATATATATATATTTATATATAAACACTATATATATATATATATATTTCTCATTCCATATTACTAGTCAATTTATCCTTGACAATTTTTTTTTCCTGCTTCATCACTGTATTTACACATTGCATATAATGCATTCAATACATTACATATGATGAACTGAAGCATCTTATTGTACCAAATTAACACAATTAATACAGTTATTAGGGTTCAATCAAAAATTGAAAATGAGGACAAAAAAATAAACTTGAGCTAAGTAAGTTTTATACCATACAGAGTTCCTGAGGAAGCTCCTTTATTTGCACCTTTATTTTGAGGCACCTTTTTTTTTTTTTTTTTTTTTTTTTTAGTTTCACACAGAGGATTTATTTCTTATAGCTCTGCAGGCTGGGAAGTCCAGGATCAAGGGGCTGGCCGTCCAGGGGGGCCTCTTGGTGTGTCCCTCATGTGGTAGAAGAGAAGAAGGGAGGACCCGCTCAGGAAAGAGCTGCTTAAGGCATTCAGGAAGGTGGAGCGTCAGGACCTAGACACCTCCACCAGCCCACCTCCCAACTCTGCTGCTCCTGAGATGAGTTTCCAGCACTTATTTGGGGGGACACAATCAGACCACAGCACCCCACTTCTATGTGCCCTTACTATTAACATCTTACATTAGTATGGTACATTTGTCATACCAGTGAGCCAGGATTATGTAAGTATTAGCTCAAGTCCATATTGAGTCCAAATTGTTCTGATTTCCCTAGTTTTTTTTTTTTTTTTTAATTGTATACAAATGGGATACATGTTGTTTCTCTATTTGTACATAGAGTCAAGGCATACCATTTGTGTAATCATACGTTTACATAGGGCAATGATGTTTATTTTTATTCCCTTCCCCCCACCCCTCCCACCCCTCTTTTCCCTCTATACAGTCCTTCTTTCCTTCATTCTTACCGCTCTCCTTATCCCTAACCCTAAACCTAACCCTAAACCTAATGCTAACCCCTCCCACCCCCCATTATATGTCCTCATACGCTTATCAGCGAGATCATTCATCCTTTAGTTTTTTGAGATTGGCTTATCTCACTTAGCATGATATTCTCCAATTTCGTCCATTTGCCTACAAATGCCATAATTTTATCATTCTTCATTGCGGAGTAATATTCCATTGTATAAATATGCCACAGTTTCTTTATCCATTCATCAACTGAAGGGCATCTAGGTTGGTTCCACAATCTGGCTATGGTGAATTGAGCAGCAATGAACATTGATGTGGCTGTATCTCTGTAGTATGCTGATTTTAAGTCCTTTGGGTATAGGCCAAGGAGTGGGATAGCTGGGTCAAATGGTGTTTCCATTCCAAGCTTTCTGAGGAATATCCACACTGCTTTCCAGAGTGGCTGCACTAATTTGCAACCCCACCAGCAATGTATGAGTGTTCCTTTTTCACCACATCCTCGCCAACACCTATTGTTGCTTGTATTATTGATAATCGCCATTCTAATTGGGGTGAGATGAAATCTTAGGGTAGTTTTGATTTGCATTTCCCTTATTACTAGGGATGTTGAACATTTTTTCATATATCTGTTGATTACTTGTACATCTTCTTCTGTGAAGTGTCTGTTCATTTCCTTAGCCCATTTGTTGATTGGATTATTTGTATTCTTCGTGTAGAGTTTTTTGAGTTCTTTATAGATTCTGGAAATTAGCGCTCTATCTGAGGTATGGTTGGCAAAGATATTCTCCCACTCCGTAGGCTCTCTCTTCACATTTCTGATAGTTTCCTTTGCTGAGAGAAAGCTTTTTAGTTTGAATCTATCCCAGTTGTTGATTCTTGCTTTCATTTCTTGTGCTATGGGAGTCCTGTTAAGGAAGTCTGATCCTAAGCCAACAAGTTGGAGATTTGGACCTACTTTTTCTTCTAAAAGATTCAGGGTCTCTGGTCTGATTCCAAGGTCCTTGATCCATTTTGAGTTGAGTTTTGTGTAGGGTGAGAGATAGGGGTTTAATTTCATTCTATTGCATATGGTTTTCCAGTTTTCCCAGCACCATTTGTTGAAGAGGCTATCTTTCCTCCATTGCATAATTTTGGAACCTTTGTGTAGTATGAGAAAATTGTATTTATTTGAGTTTGTGTCCATGTCCTCTATTCTGTACCATTGATCTACCTGTCTATTTTGGTACCAATACCATGCCGTTTTTGTTACTATTGCTTTGTAGTAGAGTTGAAGATCTGGTATTGCAATACCCCCTGCTTCGCTCTTGCTACTGAGGATTGCTTTAGCTATTCTAGGTTTTTTATTCTTCCAGATGAATTTCATAATTGCTTGCTCTATTTCTGCAAGGTACATCATTGGGATTTTAATTGGAATTGCATTGAATCTGTATAGCACTTTAGGTAGTATAGCCATTTTGACGATATTAATTCTGCCTATCCAGGAAAATGGGAGATCTTTCCATCTTCTAAGGTTTTCTTTAATTTCTTTCTTTAGTGTTCTGTAGTTCTCATTGTAGAGGTCTTTCACCTCTTTTGTGAGATTGATTCCCAAATATTTTATTTTTTTCGATGCTATTGTGAATGGGGTAGTTTTCCTAATTTCTCTTTCTGAAGATTCATCACTTATGTATAAAAATGCATTCGAATTATGAGCATTGATCTTGTAACCTGCTACTTTACTGAATTCACTTATGAGTTCTAAAAGTTTTCTGGTGGAATTCCCAGGTTCCTCTAAATATATAATCATGTCATCAGCGAACAGGGATAGTTTGAGTTCTTCTTTTCCTATTCGTATCCCTTTAATTTCTTTGGTTTGTCTGATTGCTCTGGCTAGAGTCTCAAGGACAATGTTGAATAGAAGCGGTGAAAGAGGGCATCCCTGCCTTGTTCCAGTTTTTAGGGGGAACGCTTTCAGTTTTTCACCATTTAGAATGATATTAGCCATGGGCTTAGCGTAGATTGCCTTTATAATGTTTAGGAATGTTCCCACTACCCCAATTTTTCTAGTGTTTTGAGCATGAAGGGGTGCTGTATTTTATCAAATGCTTTTTCTGCATCTATTGAAATAATCATGTGATTCTTAACTTTAAGTCTGTTGATATGGTGAATGACATTTATTGATTTCCGAATGTTGAACCAACCTTACATCCCTGGGATAAAACCCACTTGATCGTGGTGCACTATCTTTTTAATATATATTTGTATGCGATTTGCTAAAATTTTGTTGAGAATTTTTCGTCGATGTTCATTAAGGATATTGGTCTGAAATTTTCTTTCCTCGATGTGTCTCTGTCTGGTTTAGGTATCAGGGTGATATTGGCTTCATAGAATGAGTTTGGGAGGGTTCCCTCCTCTTCTATTTCATGGAATAGTTTGAGGAGTATTGGAATGAGCTCTTCTTTAAAGGTTTTGTAGAACTCGGCTGAGAACCCATCTGGTCCTGGACTTTTCTTTGTTGGTAGGCTTTTGATGACCTCTTCTATTTCATTGCTTGAAATTGGTTTATTTAAGTTGTGTATGTCCTCCTCGTTCAGTTTAGGTAATTCATATGTCTCTAGAAATTTGTTGATGTCTTCGAGGTTTTCTGTTTTGTTGGAGTATAGATTTTCGAAATAGCTTCTAATTATGTTTTGTATTTCACTCGTGTCTGTTGTGATGTTTCCTTGTTCATTCCGAATTTTAGTAATTTGAGTTTTCTCCCTCTTTCTCTTTGTTAGTGTGGCTAAGGGTTTATCAATTTTATTTATTTTTTCAAAGAACCAACTATTTATTTTGTTAATTTTTCCAGTTGTTTCTTTTGTTTCGATTTCGTTGATTTTGGCTCTGATTTTAACTATTTCCTGTCTTCTACTACTTTTGGTATTGGTCTGCTTTTCTTTTTCTAGCGCTTTGAGCTATAGTGTTAAGTCGTTTATTTGTTGATTTCTACTTCTTTTGTTGAATGCGCCCCATGAAATAAATCTTCCTCTAAGTACTGCTTTCATAGTGTCCCAGAGATTTTGATATGATGTGTCTTTGTTCTCGTTTACTTCTAAGAATTTTTTTATTTCCCTCCTGATGTCTTCTGTTATCCATTCATCATATAATAGTGTATTATTTAATCTCCAGGTATTGGAGAAGTTTCTGTTTTTATTCTGTCATTTATTTCTGATTTCAGTCCATTATGATCTGATAGAGTACAAGGTAGTATCTCTATCTTCTTGTATTTGCTAACAGTACCTTTGTGGCATAAAATATGGTCTATTTTAGAGAAGGATCCATGTGCTGCTGAGAAGAAAGTGTATTCGTTCTTTGTTGGATGGTATATTCCATATATGTCCATTAAGTCTAAATTGTTGATTGTGTTATTGAGATCTATAGTTTCTTTATTCAATTTTTGTTTGGACGATCTATCCAGTGGTGAGAGAGGTGTGTTAAAATCGCCTAGTATTATTGTGTTGTGGTCTATTTGATTTCTGGAATTGAGAAGGATTTGACGTACGTGGATGAGCCAATGTTCGGGGCATAGATATTTATGATTGTTATGTCTTGCTGATTTATGCTTCCCTTAAGCAGCATGTAATGTCCTTCTTTATCCCTTCTGACTAGTTTTGGTTTGAAGTCCACATTATCTGAAATGAGGATGGATACTCCAGCTTTTTTGCTGTGTCCGTGTGCATGGTATGTTTTACCCCATCCTTTCACCTTTAGTCTATGGGTGTCTCTTTCTATGAGATGAGTCTCTTGCAGACAGCATATTGTTGGATTTTTCTTTTTAATCCAATCTGCCAGTCTGTGTCTTTTGATTGATGAATTCAGGCCATTAACATTCAGGGTTATTATTGTGATATGATTTGTATTCCCAGTCAATTGACTCATATTTGTTTTTGACATGATTTGGTTTCTCCTTTATTTGGCTATTCCTTTAGGCTAGCGCCTCCTGTTGCTCATTTGCATCGTTGTTTTTCATCTCTTCCTCACGGAATATTTTGCTGAGAATGTTCTGTAATGCTGGCTTTCTTTTTGTAAATTCCTTTAGCTTTTGTTTATCATGGAAGGATCTTATTTCATCATCAAATTTGAAGGTAAGTTTTGCTGGGTATAAGATTCTTGGTTGGCATCCGTTTTCTTTCAGGGCTTGGTATATGTTGTTCCAGGCCCTTCTAGCTTTTAGGGTCTGGATTGAAAAATCTGCTGATATTCTTATTGGTTTCCCTCTGAATGTAATTTGATTCTTTTCTCTCGTGGCCTTTAAAATTCTGTCTTTATTTTGTATGTTAGGTATTTTCATAATAATGTGCCTTGGTGTGGGTCTGTTGTAATTTTGTATGTTTGGAGTTCTATAAGCCTCTTGTACTTGGTTTTCCATTTCATTCTTCAGATTTGGGAAATTTTCTGTTATTATTTCATTGAATAGATTTTTCATTCCTTTGGTTTGTTTCTCTAAGCCTTCCTCAATCCCAATAATTCTTAAATTTGGCCTTTTCATGATATCCCGTAATTCTTGGAGATTCTGTTCATGATTTCTTACCATCTTTTCTGTTTGGCCTACTTTGCTTTCAAGATTAAATAATTTGTCTTCAGTGTCTGAGGTTCTGTCTTCCAGGTGTTCTATCCTATTGGTTATGCTTTCTATGGAGTTTTTAACTTGGTTTATTGTTTCCTTCATTTCAAGTATTTCAGTTTGTTTTTTTTTCAGTATCTCTAACTCTTTATTGAAATGATCTCTTACTTCCCGTATTTGGTCTTTTAACTGTTGATTGGTGCGATCATTTAATGCCTGCATTTCCTCTTTCATCTCCTCCTTCAATGCCTGCATTTGCTCTTTCATCTCCTCATTAGCTTCCCTGATCGTTTTAATTACGTACATTCTGAACTCCCTTTCTGACATTTCTTCTGCTGTGCTGTCATTGGGTTTTATTGATGTAGTATCTAGGTTTGTTTGGGACATTTTCTTCCCTTGTTTTCTCATATTGGTCAGCTGTCAGTGGGACCCTGAGATATTGCAGTTTTCCGCTATTGGCTTATAGTGTCCCGGTAGATTTCCAGTGTATCACCTCCCAGCCTTCAGTAGCCTGATGTCTTGGAGGAATCTGATAAAGCAGCGCATCCGAAGAAAACTGCCCCTAGCCCCCTACTGGTTCCACGGTTTGGAACTGGTTCTGTGCGGAAATGCTCTCACTGTGGGCCTGCACCGTGCAGCTGGCCATGTGGGAGGAGCCCACTGCCGGAGTGTGGAAGGCTACCTTGGGAAGACTCTAGCTGCCCTGCCCGGCTCCGATAAGCCACCTCTATCTGGGCCTGCCACCCGGGCCGAGCTTTACCCAGTGGGCAGACTCACCTGTGGCTCTATTTCAGTCCGAGTCTCTCAATGCCTCCCCTTCTTAACTCCTGGGATCTGAAGCGACTGGGGGTGCAGTCTCCCTCTAGGCCGCCATCTTCGATCACCCCGTGAAGAGAGCCTGCAGCCGGAGTGGGCAGAGCCGCCTGAAGAGGTCTCTGGCTGCCCTGCCCTGATCCCAGAGGCTGCTTGCGGATCGAAGCTCTCCGTTGGTTCGGGGGCTTGTGGCTGGTTCTATGTAGAAAACCTCTCACTGGGCGGTCTGGTCTGAGAAGCTAGCCTTGAAGGGCACCTCCCACCGCAGGGGTCCAGGCTACTTGGGGAGATCTCTGGCTGCCCTATCCTGGTCCCTGAAGCTGCTTGTGTGCCGGAGTACGCTGCACTGCACTGGCTCCGGGACTTGGAGCTTGTTCTGGTCTGACAATTTTTTAATGAAAACACAAAATTCTTAATTAGTATAAGTATCTTTATGGTCAATGATAACCCTTTCTAAAAATTGCAAGTAAGGTTCTAGTGTTTGAAATACTCTTGTTTTCCTATGTTCTTTAATACAGTTTATTTTTGCCTAACTGTACTTTATATTACAGTGACTCTTCTCTGGTCAATTGGGCTGGTAGGTAATTTTAAATTTTCTGCTAAGGAATAATAAAATCAATAATTAAGACTATGGTTGGGAGCACAATGAAGTAGAATATGGTGGCATTGAGACTACTTGGATTGCATAAATAATATTTTATCCTCAAAATATTTACTTGCCTGTCATATATTCTTGCTTATTTCACTCACACACACACACACACACACACACACACACACATTGTCATGAGACTTTTGAAATGAATAACAGAAGTTTGACAACAAAATGCAAACAAAAACATAATCTTGGCATTAATAATTTCAATTGAATACATTTAGATTTATTAAAAATACTAAATTGTAATTTCAGTATTTCCTGCTTCAAATTAAAAGTCTGTCAAGGACTCAGATTTAGGAATACTGTGCTTTGTGCACAAAGCATGGTCACTGTCCAATGAACTCTTGTTTATATCAAGTCTGTCACTTTGCATTGAAGACAGATCATTTGGACAAAGCAATTGCTCTCTATTCATATGCTTAACTACTCAAGTTCATTTCAATCTAGTTCCCATTGGCTATAGTGATATTAATGTAGCACTAGTAATTCAAATAACTTTGATCATGTGATGTTTCAGAATGCAGATTTAGGAAACATACTTAAGAAATATGTTTGTTGCCAACAAAATTATGTATTCCATTATTTAAACTCTGCATTTTGAACTAATTTTCCTTAGCAGCAGCAAGATAAGGGAAGTTTTTCGGTACATTGTGTATTTTGTGGGGGGGAAAAGGGTATTTATATATGCGTGGATGAAAATTAAGGTCTTAAATTCTTTTTAATAACAGTATTATTTGCATGTGATAAAATTCACCTTTATAAAGTATAAAGTCAGAAGAGTTCTGACAGAAGTATACACATCACCAGGAAACCCACTAATCTGATCTAGGTAGAGATAACTTCTGCTATTACAAAGAGTCTCTTTGCCACTTCTACCCACATTATTGTCAACCATTGTTCTGTTTTCTGTCTTTTCTTTTTGCTTATTCTAGAGTGCCCTATGAATGGAATCAATAAATATGATTGGAATGAATCTTATCAAACTTTCCTATGTATGTATATGAATATACCACAATGAAGTTCACCTTTATGTATATCCATCATGCACTTATTTTTTAAAAAAACATACAAAACTAGAAGAAAGATACGTAAAATAGAGGAAAGGAAACAAGGGGAGGGAAGGGAAAGGACTGGGGACTGAATAGGAGTGAATTATATTACATAATATATTACACACATAATTATGTCTAAATGAATTCCCAAATTATGTATGTCTATAATAAAATTAATTTAAAATACTTGATAATTTTGAAATAAATATGTGTTAGTCAACTTTTCATCACTGTGTTCAAAATACCTCACAAAGCTTGAGGGAAAATAGGTCATTTTGGCTCATGGTTTTAGAAGGTTCAGTTCATGGTCAGCTGGCTCCATTTCTCTGGACCTGGAATGAGAAAAAAACATGGCAGAAGGACATGGTAGGGAATATCTTCTCAGTTCATGGCAGCTGGGAAAATGGGAAGGAGAGAGAAAGAGAGAGAGAGAAAGAGAGAAGGGATTAGGGACAGGATATATTCCCTAAGGGTACTCCCTTAGTGGCCTAAATCCTCCTGCAATTCCCCACCTGCCTAAGGTTTCCATGTCTTCCTAGTCCAAATTCTCAACCCATCAAATGGATTAATCCACTGATAAGGTTAGAGCTCTCATAATCACTCCTGAAAAGCCTACTTTCTGAACATTGATACATTAGGGACCAAATATTCAACACATAAGCTTTTGGGAGACATTCCAGATCCAGCAAATAAGATGTGTCCTTTCTAGAAATTTTTGCCTAATTCATAGTCACAAAGATTTTCTTTTTCTCCTAAAAGTTTTGCAGTCATAACTCTTACATGTGTGCCTCTCATCCATGACATGTTAGGTCTTGTATATGATATTAGTTTAGAGTTTACATGCATTTATTCATTCACTTAAAATGTGCATATTCTGCTTTCTCTGAATCATTTGTAGAAAATACTGAGGTTGTGGTTACTGGCGTGGTGTGGTTGTTTTCTACATTAAGGTGCCTTGGTACCTGTGCTGGAAGTCAGTTGACCACATGAATGAAGATGTATTACTATATTTAGGTTGAATCTATAGATCATTCACTTCTTAATAACATCAGTTAATAATATATGATTCATGACCATAGAACATTTTTTGATTCATCTGGAAATTTTTAAGACTTTTCTCACCAGTGTTTTGTAGTTTTGATAGATTGTACTTGCACATTTTACTATATTCTTCCCTAAAGTATGTCATACTCTTATTAGTATTGTAAATTATATTACTATTTTATTTTTATTTCCAATTGTTCACTGTAATGTGTAGAATTTCTATTTATTTTTGTGCACTGACCTTTTGTTCAGAAGCTTATATAAAGCCATTTACTATTTCTAATAAATTATTTGTAGACATTACGTTGTTCTATGTAGGTTATAAATAACAACAATTTTATTTTTTCTCCCAATACAGTATGCCTATTAATATCACTAACCTTATGTCATGCACTTAGTGACTCCAGGCTGGTGACTTTTAACACATTTATAGTTACTCTTAAATTGTTTTTAATATATGTGATCAAATTTTAAATTCATAGCACTGCATAAATTAATATTGTTGCTCTTATAAATATTAAGAAACTGAGGCTCAGAAACTTTATATTAACTTGGTTTAATTCACGTTTCATTTTGCCAAAACCTATGCATAATCATTGAATTCCTATCCCACATGTTCCACCAGGTCATGAATTGAGTTAGCTCTAGTGTTCTATGAAGTATCATTTCTCCCGTATAACATGAAAAAGTAAGCCCCTCATCACTACAAAATCTCCTTCATCCTAAGGTTCATCCTTCCTTATCGCCTTCTTCCTGCCCTTCATCTTTTTATCACAAATATGAATGCAGAACACCTGCTAACACCACACAGCAAAAGCCAAATACTGGGAATAAATAAATTCCAAGCTAGCTGTCCTCAAGCTGCTCAACAGCTAGTAGGCAGACAGTGCATTATTAAGATGATTTCTGGAGTCATGCATGAGATGCATTGGGTGTAGAGAAGAAGGTGTGTGCTCACTTGCATCATATTTTCAGTAATGGTCTACTACACTAAGGGAAGAACATGTGCTAAGAGGCAGAAAGAAAGGAAAGGAAGGAAGGAAGGAAGGAAGGAAGGAAGGAAGGAAGGAAGGAAGGAAGGAAGGAAGGAAGGAAGGAAGGTTGTTGTGTGTGTGTACGTGTGTGTGTGTGTGTGTGTGTGTTTGAAAGAAGTGTAAAGTGCCAGATTGAGAGCAATGAAGAATATGTTTGGAGGGTGTCTTGGTCCTGATTCAATCAAGAAAATGTGAAAGACTTTGTTTCAAACAAAATTTAATGCGGAGCATGACTTACTGAGGTACAGCAGAACTGAGTGACGGAATAAAGGACAGTGAGATAGCCCTGAATGCAGCAAGCAGCAGGCTTAGGTAGGACCTGCTGCCAGAAGGATTGAAGAGCCAGGGCTGCTCATCATGAACTCAATCCCTAGGGAAGGATAACTAGAGGGAGTTGGAACTACCTTGGAACTTATTTCTGCTAAGGATGCAGGTGGAGCACAGAAAGAAAAAAAAAAAAAAAAAAAAAAAGGCAAATACCCTTCCCCTGTCCTCACATCTTCTGCTGGTGTCTCCTATTGATTGAACTCAGCAGGAAGCCAGAGGGCGAGAGGTTTTAGGAAATGAAACTTTCTGTGACACAGGGACAGAAAAATGAGGAATATGAGAAAAAACAAGCAGGTGGCAGGCTCAGAGGTATAAGCAGGACCATGAAATAAAGAGCAGGAGAGTCTTGGAAGACAGTGAACATGTTGCAGGGCTTACCCCTCCGCTGCTGCTGCTATCTGTCTGTATCTGCCAGGTGCTGAGACTACAGTCGACCAAAAGCAAACCATGAAATAAGCTCTACAGAAGTAGATGATAGGATTTATCTCATGATAGATTTCTCTGTAACATATCAAAATATTAAAGAAAAACAAATACATAAATTCCATGAAGTACCAATTAGAACTTCTATTATATATGCATGGATTGAATAAAAGTACTTGAAAGAGTGTGTAAAAGTATAGGCATTTGATAACCAATGAGGACACTGAGATTCCTTTTGAATTTTGAATTGCTGGTATAGGAAATCAGTAGTTCAGAGCTGCTGAGATTAATCGGCTATGGCTAAGACTAGAAGCCCAGGTGCAGATCAGTGGAATAATAGAGTACAGTAACAGACCACATTGTATGTAAGAATGTGATAAGAGGCAATAATAGCATTTAATTTCAGTGAGGAAGGATGAATTGTTTAGTAAATGGTACAAGCACAGCTGTCTATCCATCTGGAAGAATGTAAAATGAACCCCTTTATTGGATCCTGTTAAAAATAAATTCCAAATGGATTAAAGATTTAAAAGTAGAAGAAAATGAAGGAAATCTGGAAGGTTGTATGGGCATTCTCAGGACAAAGTAGTTATAAATGTATTTGTATTTGTAAGAAACCAAATTATCTCTAATAAAAGATGCCATGAACTAGCACTTGAGTGTACACACACACACACACACACACACACACACACACACACACAAATAGAAATAAACAGACAAAACTACTTTGAGAAATATTTTCAATGAAGAGAACAGACAGATGTTCATAATTAATAACATACAAAGAGTTTTTGCACATTTACAAAAAGAACAAATATTGTGAGTGAAAAATAAATGGGCAAAGGATTAAAAGAGGCAATTTATACAGGAGCAAACAACACGGTCAGCAGCTATGTGAAAAGATGCACAAAGGCAATAATTGTTAGTAAAATGCAAATTAGGTAGCAATAAGTATATCCTTATATATATATATATATATATATATATATATATATCAATCTTGCAACTTTTTAAATAAAAATAAACAATTTTATTTACTGAAGGTAGTTGGGGGGCAATGGGCCATCCTCACATTGCTAGAGTAATTGGACAACTTTTAAAAATTGTTTGAAAACTAAAAATTAAAAAAACATATTCCCATTGGTCCAGCAGATACAACTCTGGGAATCTATCTTATAGAAGTAAAAACACAAAAAGTCACAAAAGTACTGCCATCCCATCAATAGGCAAAAGTTTGAATAAAATCCTGCATCTCTATAAAACAGAATACTAAGTAAAACAACAAAAAGAATGATTTGGAGCATGCTGATGGATTTAGGAGGATCTTCATAAGATTTTTTTAAGTACATGTAAGATATCTTTTTTCTTTTTCATTTTTTTGAAGGAGAAGCAGTGATATTGAGCTGGAAAAAATTCCAATATACACAAATATACAAAAAATTATGCAAATACATAGAAAATATAGAAGAATACATACATTTGATTATATTTAGGCTTTAAATTTGATTACTGCCAAGGAAGGGATCATTCAGGTGTATATGCACACATCATTGTTATATATACATATGTATATGCATGTATATCTATCTTTGCTCATAAAGACAAACAAATATTGAGGAATGAGCCCCCAACAGGGGTACCTTCTATGTATGGATTTAGCAAAACTGACTGTTTCCTTATGGCTAATGTCAGCTATTTGCTGCCCACATGGCAGGAGTTTAACCAAAGAGCCTGCTTCTGCAGTCCATGTAGCTCTTCTAAACTAGCTAGGGAATTAATTAGGATGTATGACCCTGTTTATCTTTATCATTTATTTTAGTTTGTGGTTTTCCTAAGTGATTGCTCAAAGGCTCAGTCAATTACTTTTCCCTTTCCCTTGGGTTTCCCTGGGAAAGAATCATTTGCATCCATTTCAGAAACGCCAAGAAAGTAAAAATCACTTAGCCTGCTTGCCTGGGCCTTAGTTTTTTCATCTGTGAAATGAGGATAATGATACTTTCCTTGTCCCTGTCTCTAAGGGATAATGTGAAATTTAAAAAGATAATTAATTGGATACTGCCTTCTACTAAAGATACACCATGTAAATACAACTTGTGATTCTTCACACATTTTTAACTCTGTGATTTCATGTGACTTTCACTTTCTTAACAGTTTCTTGGGGCAATGTAGGGTGCACCCTGTCTGCTTTAATTAAGCAGAAGGTAAAACATGGAAAATTAAGAGAAATCAAAGTCAACCTACTTATTTATAGACTGATAATCAACTGTTTTGCAGCAAGGCTTTGGGAACCTGGAAGTCAATTTAAATCTCAAGAGTGATTTTAGTAGTCCTGCCAAGGGAGAAAACACACATCTATACATATACACCTCAAAGCCACCTGCTAATCTTCACAGAGGAGTGCAGAGGTTATAATTCTAGGACTTCCTCCATGCCATGCAGGTTTGGTCCAGTGAAACTGCAACACTTGGGTCCAAATCCCAGCTCCCAAGGCTCAGCAGGGCTTATCTCCAACTTCACTGATCAAGTAAATGGGGATCTCAGGGTCATATGCAGGCAGCCCAGACATTCTCCGGGCACTGTCAATGGGAGCCACCTTCCCCTAGTATCTCTGGAGTTTGACTTTTGTTGTTGTTGCTTTAATTTTTATATATATTTTTTAAGATGGAGTCTCTCTAAGTTGCTGAGACTGACCTCAAACTTCTGATCCTCCTGGTTCAGCCTCCTGAGTCACTGGGCTCACAGTTGTGTACCACCACATTCTGCTTCCCAGGTTCTGTTTCTATTTCGAGGTTGTTGCAATAACTATGCCTCCTACTGCTTGTGAATGCAGTTTATTATCTGTGTGTTCATCAAAGCCATCCTTTTCAAAACTCAGAATGATCTTTCTTAAACAAATCTAGTCCCTCAAGGGCCACGTTGAAAAGCCTTAGCTGGTTCATCATTGATTCCCTGACAAAATCCACTCTTAACTGGTATTGGGTCACCCTCTACAACTTGACTCCTCCCTGTTCCTAAACCTGCGATGGTTGTTTGTTGGCAACTCCCAAGTCATCTTTCGCTGTTAACTCCAGAGATACTAGGGGAAGCTGAGAGGGAGGGAAACAGAGTCTGAATTAGAGAATAAAGGTGCCTCAAAATAAAGGTGCAAATAAAGGAGCTTCCTCAGGAACTCTGTATGGTATAAAACTTACTTAGCTCAAGTTTATTTTTTTGTCCTCATTTTCAATTGTTTGATTGAACCCTAATAACTGTATTAATTGTGTTAATTTGGTACAATAAGATGCTTCAGTTCATCATATGTAATGCATTGAATGCATTATATGCAATGTGTAAATACAGTGATGAAGCAGGATAATTACCATATCTGTTGTCTTAAATTTTTATCATTTTTTTGGCAAGTACACTAAATCCTACCTTCTAGCTATTTTACATTATTATTAACTCTATCATCTATATTACATAATAGAATACCAGAACTTATTTCTTTTGTCTTACTATAACTTTGTACCCATTGACCAGATCCTCTCTCCATCTCCCTTCTCTTCTTCTTTCCCTGTCCCCAATTTTTTAATATATTTTTCATTGTCCATTTCTTTTTTTCACTCAATGTAAATAGCAGCCTTACCTTTTGCTTTCTCATTTCTTTAAATGTGCATGGGTCTACCAGTGTGCCTCATTTGGGCACTTAATACAGCCCTGAGTCTTAGTGGGGAACTAGGAAGCTGTTAACACCAATTCACAGTGATAACAGAAACAGAAATCATGCCCATATACACATGGATGTGAATGTGGGAGTGAAGTTAAAACCACAGTTAAACTGCCACATAAAAGGCTTAAGCCAGTGGTGTACTGGCTTGATGGTAGCAGAGGAAGCTCTGATGGTAGCCTCTGCAGGTTCCTGTGGTATAAATATCCCCACTGTAGTCAGTGTCAAGACACTAATGGTTTTTGTTTATTTTATTTTGTTAATGGCTCAGAAAAATTCTGGTTGTTTAAGTGAGCCAACGCCAGCCAGGAGAAACACACCACAGAGCTAAAACAAGCAGCTTCTGGGACATAAACGACAGTCTTCTCATAGTTAGGAAATGTAAAATTAAATAGACAAAAAATAGGCACACACGAAAACTGAAGCCAAATCTGACCCAGTACCCCTGGATGGAGTATGCTCTGCACAGAAAAAGCAGATGTGACCTTTCATGAGTTCAGGCACACAAAGGGATATCCTTCAAGTGTCCCACCTGCAGCCACAAGGTCAGATGCCATCTTCTCTGTCTTCATCATTCTAGTTTTTGTTTGTTTGATTTTGTTTTTGAGGGGGGGTGTCCTGTGCTGTCTCTTTAGCATAGGTATATTAAATACATCATCTTCATCAAGCCTCAGGTCAACCCTGAAATGTAGGTTTTAATTTTCCCACATTGTCAGCAGGGAAACAGGCTAAGAGAGCTCAAGTGACTTTCTGTAGCATCCTTGCTTACCAACAGCTCAGGAGTAGGTTAGGGTGTCTGAATGCTCATATTTGGACTATTTCCAACTGTATGTCATATGAACTTGATTAACTCTCTGACCATGAAATTAGGAATTATTGCCCACTTCATAACATAGATTTAGTCAACATTCTCTGAATGAATTAGTTTTAGATGTTTTCAAGAGACCACAATTAGTCATTTGACAATAAAGATCATCCCTGTGTTTCCCCTGAATATAGAAGAGGGGCAGGTAGTTTGGATGCCAATTGCTCTTCCTGTTAAGACAGAGATTACTTGCTATTCATTTATATTTTACATGCACAGGCTATGATACCTTGTCTCACTTCATCTGCAGGAGAATCGTAGAGGGAACAAAGTCCCATCATTACAGTACATCTGAGAAAGAGGAGCTCAGATGATTAAATGATTTACTTGAATTTTTAGAACTCATAAGCAGGAAAATTTGATACTCAGAACCAGGGCTACCCAAGATCTAACTCTGCACTCATTTCCTTGTTATGGTTTGGATGTGGTTTGTCTCCACCCAAATTCATGTTGAGATTTGATTGCCAATATAATGGTTTAGAAGGTGGTTGACCATCAAGAAGTAATGTGGTCAGGGGGCTCCACCCACATGAATGAATTAATGTCTTTCTCCAGAGATTAGATTAGTTGTCTCAATAACGTGTCATCATAAAGCCAGTGTGCATGTTTCTTCATTCTTTTGCGCATGTTCTCTTTCTCATGTGTGTTCCACTTCTCCAAAACGAGTTAAAGCAGCATGAGGCCCTCACCAGGTGCAGCCACCCTATCTTGGATTTCCCAGCCTCCAGAATCATTAACCAAAGTAAACTTCTTTTTTGTCAATTATTTTGTAATAGCAATAGAAAATGCATTAAGTCTCCCCTTGATGACACAACTTCCCTATTTCCTCCTTTTCTGTCACTCCCACCCTCAAATGCACCCCCATAGCTATCTCCTGTCTCACCCTGAGGGTGAAGACATCTGTGCAGTTGCCAACACTGTGGGAAAAGTCATTTCTTCCACAAGGACTCTGCTGCTTTCCATTTAAATCCAAAATCCAAACATGTACCACTCAGCACAGAAGTCACCTCTACCAATGGGTCTCCAGGTGCAAAGCTATTCAATAAATACTGATTAGAAAGTTCAGGGAATGATGACACTCCATGACCCCACAGACTCCTTGCTGTAGCTTCCATCATAATTGGAGCTAGTCTAGAATCCCTCCTTTCCTCTGTACTAACATAAAGGATTTTAATCACAAATTTGCAGCTCTATCTCATTATGGAGGGAAAAAAATCCCTCTAATATTGTTAATTGGCCTAAATCTAATGTGATATGTAATACACTCAGCTGGATCCTCAGGCACTCTTGAAACAGAACAGTAAAACACCTCTTAAATCTAAATTATATTTGAAATAGCAGATTAGATTATTCCCAGCATCCTCAAACAAACTGTAGCCTGCTGAAATTTATCTTATACTTTCCAAACAAGGCAGAGATTCCAGCCTGATGTGCTGAATGCTTTATGAGTCATTCTAACTTGAAAGTCACTCCAGGGTCTTCCTAATAGATCAAATGTCTATTGCCTGCAAGTAGTCCAGAGCTCTGGCACAGGGTTCTAACCTCATAACTGTGCTGGCTCTGAGGTCAGGCTGACCTACCTAGGAACAGGTTACATGCTTCAGAATCAGACAAAGCAGGGTCAGCATGGCATTCACCAGCTCTGTGACCTTGCACAAGTAACTTAGCATCACAGAGCCACTGATTCCACTTGGTAAAGTACTGATAATTCTGTGGAATACATTTTGTCAGATTTTGGAATTGGTTTTTTTCACTCAGCATAATTCCCTGGAGATCCATCCATCCACATCACTGCATGTACTCCTTTCCTTTCCATTACTGAATAAGTTTCCATGGTATGGATATACCACAGTTTGTTTAGCAACTTATTTATTGGAGGACTACTGAAGCATCTCTGTGTTTGAGCTATTCCAAGTAAAACTTCAATGAATATTTGTGTGGAGGTTTTGGGATAAATACAGGTTGATTTCTCTTAGAAAGTAACTGTTGGGGGGCCAAGATGGCGGACTAGAGGGCGGCTGCATTTCACGCTGCTCCAGGACGCAAGATTCAAAAGAGGAGATAGTGAGAGACTTGGGACCAACTCAAAGCTGCCGGGTGAGTCTCTCCTGTTGGGGAGGCGTCCCGGATGGGGCGGTAGCCCCGGAACGCAGGGAATTTGTGAAGTGGAGTTGCTCGGCGAGACGCCCCTCCCCCCACTGGAGCAGTAAACACGGACAACTGGGATCATCGTAGAGGAGGCGGCTCAGCATAGCGCTTGGACTCGAGCAGCCGCTGGGGCTCCGGGCGGCTGCCTGGGGAGGAGCTGCATGGTGAGCTGTTTGGACCCAGAGTGACCGCTTCCGAACACCGGGGGGTTGCCCGGAGGAGGAGGAGAGGCCCGGCGGGTCGCTTGGGTCTAGGAGTGACTGCATCAGAGCCACGGGCGGTTGCCAGAGGAGGAGCTGCATGGTGAGCTGTTTGAACTCAGAGTGGGCACTCCTGAGCGCCGGGGGACTGCCCGGGGGAAGAAGAGGAGCACGGCGGGACGCTTGGTCTGGGAATGACTGCATCAGAACCACAGGCGGTTGCCAGAGGAGGAGTTGTGTGGTGAACTGTTTGAACTCAGAGCTAGCGCTCCTGAGTGCCGGGAGGTTGCCCGGAGGAGGAGGAGGAGCGTGGCTTGTTGTTTGACCTGGGAGTGACTGCATCAGAGCTGCGGGCGGTTGCCGAAGGAGGAGCTGCGTGACGAGCTGTTTGAGCTCGGAGCAGCTGCTCCAGAACACTGGTGGCCTGCCTGGAGGAGGAGAGCGGTGGGACGCTTAGTCTGGGAGTGACTGCATCAGAACCACAGGCGGTTGCCAGAGGAGGAGGCGAGTGGTGAGTTGATTGGACTAAAAGCAACCGCTCCGGAACACCGGTGGCCTGCCTGGAGAAGGAGCGTGGTGAGTCACCTGGTCTGGGAGCCACCGCTCCTGAACACCCAGGCGGCTACCCCAAGGAGGAGGAGGAGGAACAGGGCGGGTCACTTGGACTTGGAGTGACTGCCTAGGGCTACGGGTGGTTGGTGGGAGGAGGAGACCCAAAGTGAGTTGTTTGGATTCCTAGTGACTGCGTCGGAAACCGGGCGGCTGTCCGGAGGAGGAGGTGTGTGGCGGGTCTCTGTGTCTCCAAGCTATTGTACGGGGCTCCAGGTGGTGGCTCAGGGGAGGGGCTGCATAGCCAGGCGATTGGTGCAGAGCAGGGTCCCAGGAGCTAGGTGGCTTCTTGCTGGAAGAGCCGCACAGAGACACGCCTAGGGGCGGAGCGAAGTTTCCAGGGCGGCGGGCAGACTCTCTGGGAGAGGCAGCCTAAGGAGACTCGCCTGCGAAGGGTGAGGCTCCCAGGCCCAGGAGGTAGGTCTGGGCCCCTGGGATCGTTGCAGAAGAAGACAGCCCAGCCCAGGGGGTAGTTGTAGATTGAGGGGAACCTCTAGGAGGGCAACTGACTAGCGAGACGTCCCCACCGAGTGACTCTTCCCAGCCAGGGGAGGTTTTCCCACAGGGACAGTAAAGTCAGAGACATAGGCACAAACAGGCCTTGCCTCAGCCCGCAGCCTACTTCCCCGTTGGATGACCATTGGTCAACAAGTGGAGACACTTCTGACCACTAGCAGGGAATATACGCCACCTGAGGGTCACCACCCTAGAGAGGCAGCTTCTTCGTGGAGCTCTGCATTATCAACCTCCTCCAAGACTTCAGGCTACTGAAGGATAAGAGGGGATATACTAGCAATCTTCAGGGACATTATAAGTTGATAGAGGAAATCTGCAATATCTTAATGACCCACTGATCCCTGAACAATATGAGAAAACAAGGGAAGAAAATGCCCCAAACAAATCTAGATGTTACATCAATAAAATCCAACGACAGCATGGCAGAAGAAATGACAGAAAGGGAGTTCAGAATGTACATAATTAAAATGATTAGGGAAGCAAACGATGAGATGAAAGAGCAAATGCAGGCATTGAATGATCGCACCAATCGACAGTTAACAGAGCAAATTCAGGAAGCAAAAGATCATTTCAATAAAGAGTTAGAGATATTGAAAAAAAACCAAACAGAAATCCTTGAAATGAAGGAAACAATAAACCAAATTAAGAACTCCATAGAAAGCATAACCAATAGGATAGAACAGCTGGAAGACAGAACTTCAGATATGGAAGACAAAATATTTAACCTCGAAAACAAAGTTGAACAAACAGAGAAGATGGTGAGAAATCATGAACAGAATCTCCAAGAACTATGGGATATCATGAAAGGCCAAATTTGAGAATTATTGGGATTGAGGAAGGCTTAGAGAAACAAACCAAAGGAATGAACAATCTATTTGAAGAAATAATATCAGAAAATTTCCCAGATCTGAAGAATGAAATGGAAAATCAAGTCCAAGAGGCTTATAGGACTCCAAATACACAAAATTACAACAGACCCACACCAAGGCACATTATAATGAAAATACCTAACATACAAAATAAAGACAGAATTTTAAAGGCTGTGAGAGAAAAGAACCAAATTACATTCAGGGGGAAGCCAATACGGATATCAGCAGATTTTTCAATCCAGACCCTAAAAGCTAGAAGGGCCTGGAACAACATTTTTCAAGCTCTGAAAGAAAATGGATGCCAACCAAGAATCTTATACCCAGCAAAACTTACCTTCAAATTTGACGATGAAATAAGATCATTCCATGATAAACAAAAGCTAAAAGAATTTACAAAAAGAAAGCCAGCATTACAGAACATTCTCAGCAAAATATTCCATGAGGAAGAGATAAAAAACAAAGAAGCAAATCAGCAAAGGGAGGAATTATCCTAAAGGAACTGTCAAATAAAGGAGGAACCAAGATGTGTCAAAAATTTTAAACATGAACCAAATGACTGGGAATACAAATCATATCTCAATAATAACCCTGAATGTTAATGGCCTGAATTCATCAATCAAAAGACATAGACTGGCAGATTGGATTAAAAGAAAGATCCAACAATATGTTGCCTGCAAGAGACTCACCTCATAGAAAGAGATACCCATAGACTAAAGGTGAAAGGATGGGGAAAAACATACCATGCACATGGGCTCAGCAAAAAAGCTGGAGTATCCATCCTCATTTCAGATAAAGTGGACTTCAAGCCAATGTTAGTTAGAAGGGATAAAGAAGGACATTTCATACTGCTTAAGGGAAGCATAAATCAGCAAGATATAACAATCATAAACATCTATGCCCCAAACAGTGGCTCATCCATATATGTTAAACAAATCCTTCTCAATTTTAGAAACCAAATAGACCATAACACAATAATACTAGGTGACTTTAACACACCTCTTTCACCACTGGACAGATCTTCCAAACAAAAATTGAACAAAGAAACCATAGATCTCAATAACACAATCAATAATTTAGACTTAACAGACATTTATAGAATATACCATCCAACCAAGAGCGAATACACTTTCTTCTCAGCAGCACATGGATCCTTCTCTAAAATAGACCATATATTATGCCACAAAGGTACTGTTAGCAAATACAAGAAGATAGAGACACTACCTTGTATTCTATCAGATCATAATGGATTGAAGTTACAAATTAATGACAGAGTAAAAAACAGAAACTACTCCAACACCTGGAGATTAAACAATATGCTACTATATGATGAATGGATAACAGAAGATATTAGGAAGGAAATTAAAAAATTCTTAGAGGTAAACGAGAACAAAGAAACAACATATCAAAATCTCTGGGACACTATGAAAGCGGTACTTAGAGGAAGATTTATTTCATGGAGCGCATTTAATAAAAGAAGTAAAACTCAAAAAATAAATGACCTAACACTACAGCTCAAAGCCCTAGAAAAAGAAGAACAGACCAACCCCAAAAGTAGTAGAAGACAGGAAATAGTTAAACTGAGAGCTGAAATCAACGAAATTGAAACGAAAGAAACAATACAAAAAATTGACAAAATAAATAGTTGGTTCTTCGAAAAAATAAACAAAATTGATAAACCTTTAGCCACACTAACAAAGAGAAGACGAGAGAAAACCCAAATCACTAAAATTCGGAATGAACAAGGAAATATCACAACAGACACGACCGAAATACAAAACATAATTAGAAGCTATTTTGAAAATCTATACTCCAACAAAATAGAAAATTTCGAAGACATCAACAGGTTTCTAGAGACATATGAATTGCCTAAACTGACCGAGGAGGACATACACAATTTAAATAGACCAATTTCAAGTAATGAAATAGAAGAAGTCATCAAAAGCCTTCCAACAAAGAAAAGTCCAGGACCAGATGGGTTCTCAGCCGAGTTCTACAAAACTTTTAAAGAAGAACTCATTCCAATACTTCTCAAAGTATTCCAGAAAATAGAAGAGGAGGGAACTCTCCCAAACTCATTCTATGAAGCCAATATTACCCTGATTCCTAAACCAGACAGAGACACATCGAGGAAAGAAAATTTCAGACCAATATCCTTAATGAACATCGACGCAAAAATTCTCAACAAAATTTTAGCAAATCGCATACAAAAACATATTAAAAAGATAGTGCACCATGATCAAGTGGGTTTCATCCCAGGGATGCAAGGTTGGTTCAACATCAGGAAATCAATAAATGTCATTCACCATATCAATAGACTTAAAGTCAAGAATCACATGATTATTTCGATAGATGCAGAAAAAGCATTTGATAAAATACAGCACCCCTTCATGCTCAAAACACTAGAAAAAATAGGGATAGTGGGAACATTCCTTAACATTGTAAAGGCCATCTATGCTAAACCCATGGCTAATATCATTCTTAATGGTGAAAAACTGAAAGCATTCCCTCTAAAAACTGGAACAAGGCAGGGATGCCCTCTTTCACCACTTCTATTCAATATCGTCCTTGAAACTCTAGCCAGAGCAATTAGACAGACCAAAGAAATTAAAGGGATACGAATAGGAAAAGAAGAACTCAAACTATCCCTATTTGCTGATGATATGATGGTATACTTAGAGGAACCAGGAAATTCCACCAGAAAACTTTTAGATCTCATAAGTGAATTCAGTAAAGTAGCGGGATATAAGATCAATGCACATAAATCGAAGGCATTTTTATATATAAGCGATGAATCTTCAGAAAGAGAAATTAGGAAAACTACCCCATTCACAATAGCTTCGAAAAAAATAAAGTATTTGGGAATCAATCTCACAAAAGAGGTGAAAGACCTCTACAATGAGAACTACAGAACACTAAAGAAAGAAATTCAAGAAAACCTTAGAAGATGGAAAGATCTCCCATGTTCTTGGATAGGAAGAATTAATATTGTCAAAATGGCCATACTACCAAAAGTGCTATACAGATTCAATGCAATTCCAATTAAAATCCCAATGATGTACCTTACAGAAATAGAGCAAACAATTATGAAATTCATCTGGAAGAATAAAAAACCCAGAATAGCTAAAGCAATCCTTGGCAGAAAGAGTGAAGCAGGGGGTATCGCAATACCAGATCTTCAACTCTACTACAAAGCAATAGTAACAAAAACGGCATGGTATTGGTACCAAAATAGAAAGGTGGATCAATGGTACAGAATAGAGGACACGGACACTAACCCAAATAAATACAATTTTCTCATACTAGACAAAGGGGCCAAAAATATGCAATGGAGAAAAGATAGCCTCTTCAACAAATGGTGCTGGGGGAATTGGAAATCCATATGCAACAGAATGAAACTAAACCCATATCTCTCACCATGCACAAAACTAAACTCAAAATGGATTAAGGATCTCGGAATCAGACCAGAGACCTTGCATCTTATAGAAGAAAAAGTAGGTCCAGAGCTTCAACATGTCGGCTTAGGACCAGACTTCCTCAACAGGACTCCCATAGCACAAGAAATAAAAGCAAGAATTAATAACTGGGA
The DNA here is from genome assembly GCF_902686445.1 of Sciurus carolinensis. Classification (NCBI taxonomy): domain Eukaryota; kingdom Metazoa; phylum Chordata; class Mammalia; order Rodentia; family Sciuridae; genus Sciurus; species Sciurus carolinensis. The sequence goes on along the minus strand of NC_062215.1, from coordinate 72,917,951 downwards.
TAGATTCAAACTAAAAAGCTTTCTCTCAGCAAAGGAAACTATCAGCAATGCAAAGAAAGAGCCTACAGAGTGGGAGAAAATCTTTGCCAATCATACTTCAGATAGAGCGCTAATCTCCAGAATCTATAAAGAACTCAAAAAACTCTACACCAAGAATGTAAATAATCCAATTGACAAATGGGCTAAGGAAATGAATAGACACTTCACAGAAGAAGATGTACAAGCAATCAACAAACATATGGAAAAATGTTCAACATCTCTGGTAATAAGAGAAATGCAAATCAAAACCACCCTAAGATTCCATCTCACCCCAATTAGAATGGCAATTATCAAGAATACAACCAACAACAGGTGTTGGCGAGGATGTGGGGAGAAAGGTACACTCTTACATTGCTGGTGGGGCTGCAAATTAGTGCAGCCACTCTGGAAAGCAGTGTGGAGATTCCTTAGAAAACTTGGAATGGAAACACCATTTGACCCAGCTATCCCACTCCTTGGCCTATACCCAAAGGACTTAAAATCAGCATATTACAGAGATACAGCCACATCAATGTTCATAGCTGCTCAGTTCACAATAGCCAGATTGTGGAACCAACCTAGATGTCCTTCAATTGATGAATGGATAAAGAAAATGTGGTATATCTATACAATGGAATATTACTCAGCCATAAAGAATGATAAAATTATGGCATTTGCAGGCAAATGGATGAAACTGGAGAATATCATGCTAAGTGAGATAAGCCAATCTCAAAAAACCAAAGGAAGAATGATATCGCTAATAAGTGGATGATGACACATAATGGGGGTGGGAAGGGTTAGTGTTGGGGTTGGAGTTGGGTTTAGGGAGGGGGGCAGGAATGGAGGAAGGAAGGACTGTATAGATGGAGGGGAAGGGTGGGAGGGGAGGGGGGGAAGGGAAAAAATGGCAGAATGAATCAAACAACATTACCCTATGTAAATTTATGATTACACAAATGGTATGCCTTTACGCCATGTACAAATAGAGAAACAACATGTATCCCATTTGTTTACAATAAAAAAAAAAAAAAAAAAAAAAAAAAAAAAAGAAAGTAACTGTTGGACAATGTGGTAGTTACATGTTTAAAAATCACAAATTTTTCCAGAGTGGGCATTTTAGTTACCTTTTTTTGCTGCTGCAACTAAAAGACTTGATCAGCATAAATTGTAGAGGAGGAAAGTTTATTTGAGCACTCCTGATTTCAGAGGTCTCAATCCATAGACAGCCAGCTCCATTTCTCAGCGCTTGAGGTAAGGCAGGACATCATGGCAGAAGAGTGTAGAAGAGAGAACCAGCTCACATCAATTTCAGAAAGCAGAACAGAGTTCACTCGCCAGATACAAATATATACCCAAAACCATGCCCCAATTCCCACCTCCTCCAGCCACACCCTACCACTTCAGTTACCACTCAGTCAATCCCTATGAGGGGATTAAATCACTGATTGGGTTAAGACTCTTACAACCCAATCATTTCTCCTCTGAATTCTTGCACTGTCTCACAGGTGAACTTGTGGGTGATATGTCACATCCAAACCATAACAGTGGGTGTGTATTTTCTACTTTTTCATCCACAAGGGATGATTCATTCAGCTTCTCTGCATTTATCCTATCACATGGTATTGACATTGTTTTATTTTTAGGCATTTTGATAAGAGTGTGATGATATCTCATTGAGGACTTAATATGCTAATATATTTTTCTGTAATGGTTAATGATATTGAACAATTTTCCATTTATTTATTTGTCATCTGTATATTTGTTGTAATGTCTGTTCATGTCTTTTTGCCTGTTTTCTGATTGGGTTGTTTATATTTTGACTGCCAAGTTAAAGACTTACATTCTGTATTCTGAACTGGTTCTCTGTCATATGTGTAGTTTGCAAGCTTTTTCCTCCAGTCTGTAATTTGTCTTTTCATCCTAATATAAAGATTCTTCATAGAGCAAAAGTTTTTAACTTGATGTTTTCCAATTTATCAGTCTTTCTGGTATGGGTGTATATTTGGTGCCAAACATGAGAACTCTTTGCTTAAGCCTAGATCCTGAAGATTTTCTCCTAAATTTTGTCTAAAACTTATAGAGTCAGTCCTCCATGTCTACAGGTCCTTCATCCTTGAATTCAACCAGTTGCCAACTGAAAATAATAAGAAAAATAGATGGATCTGTACTGAACATGTAAAGACATTTTCTTGTCATTATTCTCTAAACAATATATTTTAACAATTATTTTCATAACATTTACAATGTATTACATATTATAAGTAATCTAGACATGACTTAAAACATATGAGAAGATGTGTGCATGTTACATCCAAATAAAATGCCCATCTCTGAGACCCTAATTGCCATCTATTTCTTCCTCCTGAATCCATAAGATTTCAATTCTGTAGGCACTGAATGCTGACATACAATCTTCATTTCAAACTAATTCCCAGATAACTGCTACACCGGCACACTTAGGTGTGTGCCAACTTTTGGTACCCAGAGGTGAAAATCTTACAAGCTAGGTCAAGTGTTCTTAGTAGTTCCTACAGTTTACATGTGAGGTGTCACCCAAAACTCATGTGTGAGACAATGCAAGAATTTTTGGAGGTGAAATGATTAGATTATGAGAGGGGTGAAGTACTCAGTGGATTAATCCACTTATAAGGACAAACTGGGTGATAATTGGAGGCAGACTGGAATACATTATCGTTTGGAGTGTACCTTGGGGTTTTATATTTTGTCCCTGTCCCTGGTGAGCAGAGCTCTCTCTGCTTCCTACTTGCCATGTCCTGAGCTGCTTTTATTCACCATGCCCTTCTGTCATGATATTCTGCCTGACCTAGGACCCAGAGATATGGAGTAGCTGCCCACAGGCTGAACCCCTGAAGTTGTGAGCCAAAATAAACTTTTCCTCTTTTAAGTAGTTCTTGTCACATATGATCACAGTGACAGAAAAACTAACTCAAACCATGGTATTAAAGGAAAAAATAATTAATGACTCTTGTTAAATCATAACAAGGAAGACTTTACTTAGGCCCACTGTGATACATATAGGGACTCCTAAAATGGAGTGTTACAATGGAAGAGAGAGATTGGTCTCAACTAGTGGAAATTTATATCCAAGGAACAGGTTGGAAGTCAGTGGTTGGAAAATTGATAAGAGGAAATATCAAGGGTAAGTGGGATTCTCATGGAAGGTAATGAGACATTACCTTCTGTGATGAAGGATGAGGAAATGAATCAGCTGTGGGGAGTGACTGGATAGTAAGGGTGGAAGTTTCTTGCTAAACTGATTTATCAGGGTTCTTGCTAAAATTGCATTTTACAAATGAGTTTAGGAGAAGGTTCAGGGACTTGAATAACACTTAGTCAAGCAAAGACTCTATGAGGTAACAGGAATAGAATACAGGACATGTGAAGATTTGGACATGAGTAAAAGAAAGACATCAAGATCTTGTGGGAGGGTTTCTAAACAGAATATGGGGTGGGTCAAAAATGCCTTTCTCTGTTCTATAGAAGCATAATCCTCAAGTCTCTTACTTGGCCTAAACTTCCTTTACAGGGGTACTGTCTGCACTGAGGTCTATCTTTCTTTACTTCCTTTCCCAAAACTACTTCTAAAGACAAAACTATAAAATGAGGGGTTTGAGGTCCGAACCTGTGCTGGAATTAATTTTCCTGGGTAAATATTCCCCATAATAAATCAGAAATAATTTATTAAGCTCAGAAGAAAAACAACTTAAGAAGATGAAGATATAAAATTGAATTTATTATTTTAACCACACAAAAAAATCTCATCTCTCTTTTTCATGAACTCCATATTTTTCGGTGTAAGAAAAAAGACGTATTGCATATGTATGAAAATCAATGCATCTATATTGTATCCAAACAGTGCCAATGGAACTAACAAATGCATAATCAGCCCAGCCCATTCCTTTGAAAATAAATTGATTTTTCAGCACTTTTCTCCAAACTCCAGTTGCCTTGAAAATAAAAATCATTTTCTTTCTTCCTGACACCAGTGCATTTTAAATGTGAGCACTTTCTCATCTAATGATGGTTTTTGTGGTTTTTTTCCCACTGATTGGACATATCTAATTATCCAAATAGCTATTTAAATAGAATGCATTTTCAGTAATGTCCTTAAAGTGCAGCTTGAGGAGATGCAGCCATCTGTGACCTTTAAACCAGAGTCACCTTCTTCTTTTCAGCCCAGAAAGAAATATGGCTTCATGAGCACTCCTGGCTCCAACACTTATGATGTTATTTTTGTTAACTTATTGTTATTGAAATCAACATGTTTTAATTTTTTAATTGCAATATGTCAACTACATGACCATAAAAGGTGATTGAAAGTGTTTGTATAAGATGTGAAACTGGCTGTTTTCTACTTACAATAGGATATGAACTCAGATTTATCACTGATGCTTATCCTTTTGTTGACACTTTTATGCAAATAAATGGAGTTTGAGAGATTTTTGTCTCACTTTGTTCAGGCTCAACTAGGGAGTCCACCACGGTATTTTTCACCAATATATGTTCCTAAAAACGTTTTTATAAAATCATTTAGTATGACTTTGGGTTGAGGGTCTGAAACAGTTGGTTAAGATACATTACATACATTAATGAGTTTTACTTATGCACATGAGTTTGCCAAAATTCGATATTTTACTAAGAACTTACATTTTGACAATTTTTCTCTTCCTGCATGCATTACTGATGTAATCATGCCCTTATAAGCAGTCATGCATCACTTAACAATGGGATACACTCATAGACATGTATCTCCATAAAGCATGTTGCCAATACTGTAAGAGTAAAGTATTTTCAAGAAAGATCAAGGGACAAGCTGTAGCTCAGAAGAGAGGTTCAGAGAAATGAATGATGCAACATAATCCCCAAATCAGAAATATATTAGAGAGAATAGTGTTTCTGGAATGGTAAGAGGCAGAAGTCCAATGATGCAAAAGATCAATTTCCTTTGCTTTGAGTGTCCTGTATACAAGGACAGTGCATGGTATACATTTTCTCATGATTATCTAAAACTCTGATAGGCATTTTTTTCCTTTGGTAAAAATGGGTATATAGCATACACCCATGCTATAACAAGATCATGATTAAAAAAAGGAATTAGATTTTTTTAAAAATGTGAACATGCAGTACAGGACACATAATTATTGTGGAAGTAAAGAAATTAAGTCACAGGAAAATGCATGGAATTCCTCCAGGATCACCTGACTAGTAACCAGCAGAAGGCTAAGCTTGGCTTAGTCATGGAACTTCAATGACCAGCAAGGTCTCTCTTCCTTTTAGTGGCCCTTTTTAAGCCCAGGAATTCCTTGAGACAACCATTTGTCTTTCTAACCCAAGCAGATTTGACATCCCTCTTGATAACTTTGGTACCTTATCATCAAGTTGACTTAATGCAGAAAAAAACAAAAGCAGAATGTTCTCTCTGATGTGTGAATGCTAACCCACAAGGGAGGGAAAGGTTAGAAGTTCATTGGACTAGACAAAGGGGAATGAAGGGAAGGGAGGGTGAATGGGAAAAGATAGTAGAATGAATCAGACATAACTTTCCTATCCTTATGTATGAATAGATGACCAAAGCAACTCCACATCGTGTACAACCCCAATAATGGGGTCCTAATTGGACCAAGTATTACTTATTCTATGTATGTATAATATGTCAAAATATACTCTACTGTCAAGTACATCTGGAAAGAACAAATAAATTTAAAAAAAAAACAGAATGTCTATTATCACTACAACTCCTATCCTGCTGTGTGAGTAGTTGACTTTATTAGCAAAAGAGGCAGGGAAAGAGGATTTGTATAGCTGCATTTTGAGGGATCTGTTAAAAACCTAACACCTTTACCAATATATCTGCATCTTCAAGATTATCTCAACAACCAATTCTTCAGCCTTTCTCAGAGTTTTGTTCACCTAATATATTAGTTTCATGCAGGCTTTTTCCTCTCACATCCAGAATTTTTCTCAAAAATATTTGATCCCATATAAATCTCTACAGCAAGGTGATGGGAAGCAAAGAAAAGCAAATATAGAATATAGAAAATAATATGTTAAAACCCTTACTGGATGAGAAACACTTCCAGAATGGCACAGTTAGAATCTACAAAAATCTGATCATTCATAAAAGTAATAAGAATGCTAATAAATAATGGCATAATTAACTTTTAAATGTGTCTTACTTCTTTTTAATTATCAAGTAAATATTGCATGTTTTTATGGTACAGGCATAAGTCAGATTTTTGCAACTTTAAAAAAAATACCTCACAATCCATTTAAAGGAGGAAAAGTATATTTTGGTTCATGGTTTCAGGGGTCTCATTCCACACTTGGTTAGCTGTGCTGCTTTGGGGCCTGTGGCAACACAGTACATCAGCTGAAAAGCCTGTAATTGAGTAAATCTGCCCACTTCACGATGGCCATGAAGCAAAAAGAGAAGGAAACTCTAGTGTCCCAATAGCCCCTTCAAGCATACTCTTCCAATGACCCAACTTCCTTTGATTTGGTCCCACCTTTTGCAGGTACTGCCACTTCATTAGCACCAATGACTGGGTACCAAATCTTCAGCATATGGCCCTTTATGGGATATCCCTGATTCAAACTCTAGCAGTACACAGCATGTTTTGAGATACAAGTGTGCACACATAGACACACCCACATCACAGACACGTACACACACATTGTGAAAAGGGTAAATCAAGATATTGAATATATGTATTTCCTCACATATTTATCATTCTGTGTATGGTGACAACACTTAAAATCTACTCTCTTAGCAATTAGCAAACATATAATACATTGTCATTAACTGTTGTCACCAAGGTGTGCAGTGTATCTGTTGAACGTATTTCTCTTGTCTAATTGAAACTTTGTATCATTTGAGGCCCACCAGCCTCCACCCTCTGTTAACTATCATTTTACTGTTTCTATAAGTTGGACTTCTTTATTTCACACATATAAGTGAGATCATGTGATTCTTGTCTTCCTATGCCCTAGCTTATTTCACTTGGCATATTGTCTTTATAGTTTATATATGTTGTCAAAAATGTCAGGCTTTCATATTTAAGGCTGAATGGTATTTCATTACGTATATGTACTGTATTTTGTTTATCCAAATATCTGTGATAGACACTGAAGTTGATTCCATATTCTGACTTTTACATGCACACCAAGTAGTGGGATTGTTGGATTAAATGGTAATTTTATTCTGTGTGTTTTTTTTTTTTTTTTGAGTAAATGCCATGCTTTTTTAAAAAATCATGACCATACTCATTTATCTTTCCACCAAGTGTAAAGTATAAAGGTTCCCCTTCTTTACCACCAACACTTATATTTCACCTTTTTGGAAATAACCACTTGACCAAAAGTGAGGTGAAATTCTAGTTTATTTTTAACTCTCATTTCCTGGATGATCCATAATGTTGAACTTTTTTTAAATATACCTGTTAGCTATTTGTATGGCTTTTAATATACCTGTTGGCTATTTGTTGGCTATTTGAATATATCTGTGTAAGTCCTCTGCCCGTTTATTATATAGGCTGTTAAGTTATTTATGTATTTATTTTACTACTGAATTGTCAAAATCAACGTTTTTAGAACCCTGGAAGTTAATGAAAAACTTGAAACAACCTCAGGATTATTTATTATAAATGTGTCTAAGTCTCAGTAAGACTAGTGGAGTTTTGTGTTGTGTAAACTCTCCCATTGCCATTATCTACTGGTGGCATATTGACCTTGAAAATGAAGAACATTCCAATCACAGTGAAAACCAGCCATCTAATACCAGCTGGAGCCATAGAAGAAATGTGGAGCTCCAAACATGTTTAATTATTTCCTTTTATTATTTATCTTTTAATTTTTTACAGACTGCATTTTGATTCATTGTACACAAAGGGGGTACATAATTTCATTTCTATGGTTGTACACGATGAGGATTTATACCATTCATGTAATCATACATGTACATAGGGTAATGATGTCTGTCTCATTCCACCATTTTTTTGTTGTTGTTTATTTAGTTTTTTTTATTGTAAACAAATGGGATACATGTTGTTTCTCTGTTTGTACATGGCATAAAGGCATACCATTTGTGTAATCATAAATTTACATAGGGTAATTTTGTTTAATTCATTCTATTATTTTTTTCCTTCCCCCAACCCCTTCCACCCCTCTTTTCCCTCTATACAATCCTTCCTTCCTTCATTCTCGCCCCCTCCCCAACCCTAACTCTAACCCTAATGCTAACCCCTCTCACCCCCCATTATGTGTCATCATCCACTTATTAGCGATATCATTCGTCCTTTGTTTTTTTTGAGATTGGCTTATCTCACTTAGCATGATATTCTCCAATTTCATCCATTTGCCTGCAAATGCCATAATTTTATCATTCTTTATGGCTGAGTAACATTCCATTGAATATATATACCACAGTTTCTTTATCCATTCATCAATTGAAGGACATCTAGGTTGGTTCCACAATCTGGCTATTGTGAATTGAGCAGCTATGAACTTTGATGTGGCTGTATCTCTATAGTATGCTGATTTTAAGTCCTTTGGGTATAGGCCAAGGAGTGGGATAGCTGGGTCAAATGATGGTACACCAAGAATGCAAATAATCCAATCGACAAATGGGCTAAGGAAATGAACAGACACTTCATTCCACCATTTTTCATACCCCCCCATTTCCTTCTACATAATCTAAAGTTTCCCCATTCTTTCCTCCCTCCCCACCCTCCAATCCCCATTATATATCATTCTCTACTTATCAGGGAAAATATTTGACCTTTGGTTTTTTGGGCTTGACTTATTTAACTTAGAATGATATTTTCCAATTCCATCCATTTATTTGTAAATGCCATAATATTCTTCTTCTTCATGGCTAAATAGTATTCCATTGTGTATATATACCAGAGTTTCTTTATTCATTCATCTATAGAAGGGCATCTAGGTTAGTTCCACAATCTAGCTATTGTGAACTAAGCTGCTATAAACATTGATGTGGCTGTGTTACTGTAGTTTGTTGATTTTAGGTCCTTTGGGTATCAACAAAGGTGTGGGATAACTGGGTCAAAAAGTGGGTCCATTCCAAGTTTTTTGAGATTGTCCATACCGCTTTCCAGAGTGGCTGCACCAATTTTCAACTCCACCAGCAATGTAAGAGTGTGTCTTTTTCCTCACATCCACGCCAACATCTATTATTGTTTATGTTCTTGATAATAGCCATTCTAATTGGAGTAAGATGAAATCTTAGAGTAGTTTTAATTTGCATTACTCTAATTACTAGAGATGTTGAACACTTTTTCATATATTTATTAATTGCCTCTGTGTTTTCTTCTGTGAAGTGTCTGTCCAGTTCCTTGGCCCATTTATTGATTGGGTTCTTTGCATTTTTGGTGTAAAGTTTTGTAAATTCTTTATAAATTTGGAGATAAGTGCTCTATCTGAAGTGCATGTGGAAAAGATTTTCTTCTGCTCTGTAGTCTCTCTCTTCACATTCTTGATTGTATCCTTTGCTGAGAAAAAGCTTTTTCGTTTGAATGCATCCCATTTATTGATTCTTGCTTTGATTTCTTGTGCTTTGGGCGTCTTGTTGAGGAAGTCTGATCCTAAGCCAACATGATGAAGATTCGGGCCTACTTTGTCTTCTGTTTGGTGCAGGGTCTCTGGTTTAATTTCTATGTCTTTGATCCATTTTGAGTTGAGTTTTGTGCAGGGTGAGAGATAGAGGTTTAATTTCATTTTACTGCATATGGATTTCCAGTTTTGCCACCACCATTTGTTGAACAGGGTATCTTTTCTCCATTGTATGTTTTTGGCTCCTTTGTCTATTATGAGGTGACTGTATTTATGTGGGTTTGTCTCTGTGTCTTCTATTCTGTACCATTGGTCTGCCTGTCCATTTTGGTGCCAACACCATGCTCTTTTTGTTACTATTGCTCTGTAGTATACTTTAAGGTCTGGTATTGTGATAGCTCCTGTTTTACTTTTTGTACTCAGGATTGTTTTGGCTATTCAAGATCTCTTGTTCTTCCAGATGAAGTTCATGATTGATTTCTCTATTTCTAGGAGGAATGTCATTGGATTTTAATTGGAATTGCATTGAATCTGCATAACCCCTTAGATAGTGTCACCATCCAGTGGGACATAAAGACACGTACACCTCAGATTGTCACGAAGCAGCTTCTTCTTTATTTGGATCCCAACAACAACAACAACCCCCAAAAAGCAGTCTCATCCTCAATATATAAGCAGTCTCATGCATAAACAATTTCGATCAGATATGTCCACCCAATCCTGTTAAAGGTAAAGCAATCACGAGCTCTAGCATACATGTAGCCAATTGTAACAGCTTCCTGTTTTTCTCCAGGTGTACCAAGCATGCCCTTTGGCTCCCTGCCAGCCCACAGGTTGAATGACCGTTTTGACAATGTTAATTCTGCCTATCCAAGAACATGGGAGATCTTTCCATCTTCAAAGGTTTTCTCCAGTTTCTTTCATTAATGTTCTGTAGTTTTCATTGTAGAGGTCTTTCACCTCTTTTGTTAGATTAATTCCAAAGTATTTTATTTATTTATTTATTTTGAGACTACTGTGAATAGAGGAGTTTTCCTAATTTCTCTTTCAGATGATTCATCACTTATGAATAGAAATGCATTAGATTTACACGTATTGATTTTACATCCTGATACCTTGTGAAATTCATTTATTAGTTCTAGAAGTTTTCTAGTGGAGTTTTTTGGATCTTCTAAATATAGGATCATGTCATCAGCACATAGTGACAGCTTTAGTTCTTCTTTTTCTATTTGTATCCCTTTAATTTCTTTGGTCTCTCTAATTGCTCTGGCAAGTGTTTCAAGAACAATGTTGAATAGAAGTGTTGAAGGAGGTCATCCCTGTCTTGTTCCAGTTTTTAGAGGAAATGCTTTCAGTTTTTCTCCATTAAGAATGATGTTGGGGCGAGCCAAGATGGCGGACTAGAGGGCGGCTGCATTTCACGCTGCTCCAGGACGCAAGATTCAAAAGAGGAGATAGTGAGAGACTGGGGACCAACTCAAAGCTGCCGGGTGAGTCTCTCCTGTTGGGGAGGCGTCCCGGATGGGGCAGTAGCCCCGGAACGCAGGGAACTTGTGAAGTGGAGTTGCTCGGCGAGACGGCCCTCCCCCCACTGGAGCGGTAAACACGGACAACTGGGATCATCGTAGAGGAGGCGGCTCAGCATAGCGCTTGGACTCGAGCAGCCGCTGGGGCTCCGGGCGGCTGCCTGGGGAGGAGCTGCATGGTGAGCTGTTTGGACCCAGAGTGACCGCTTCCGAACACCGGGGGGTTGCCCGGAGGAGGAGGAGAGGCCCGGCGGGTCGCTTGGGTCTAGGAGTGACTGCATCAGAGCCACGGGCGGTTGCCAGAGGAGGAGCTGCGTGGTGAGCTGTTTGAACTCAGAGTGGGCGCTCCTGAGCGCCGGGGGACTGCCCGGAGGAAGAGGAGGAGCACAGCGGGACGCTTGGTCTGGGAGTGACTGCATCAGAACCACAGGCGGTTGCCAGAGGAGGAGTTGCGTGGTGAACTGTTTGAACTCAGAGCTAGCGCTCCTGAGTGCCGGGAGGTTGCCCGGAGGAGGAGGAGGAGCGTGGCTTGTTGTTTGACCTGGGAGTGACTGCATCAGAGCTGCGGGCGGTTGCCGAAGGAGGAGCTGTGTGACGAGCTGTTTGAACTCGGAGCAGCTGCTCCAGAACACTGGTGGCCTGCCTGGAGGAGGAGAGCGGTGGGACGCTTAGTCTGGGAGTGACTGCATCAGAACCACAGGCGGTTGCCAGAGGAGGAGGCGAGTGGTGAGCTGATTGGACTAAAAGCAACCGCTCCTGAACACCGGTGGCCTGCCTGGAGGAGGAGCGTGGTGAGTCACCTGGTCTCGGAGCCACCGTTCCTGAACACCTGGGGGGCTACCCCAAGGAGGAGGAGGAGGAACAGGGCGGGTCACTTGGACTTGGAGTGACTGCCTAGGGCTACGGGTGGTTGGTGGGAGGAGGAGACCCAAAGTGAGTTGTTTGGATTCCTAGTGACTGCGTCGGAAACCAGGCGGCTGTCTGGAGGAGGAGGTGTGTGGCGGGTCTCTGTGTCTCCAAGCTATTGTACGGGGCTCCAGGTGGTGGCTCAGGGGAGGGGCTGCATAGCCAGGCGATTGGTGCAGAGCAGGGTCCCAGGAGCTAGGTGGCTTCTTGCTGGAAGAGCCGCACAGAGACACGCCTAGGGGTGGAGCGAAGGTTTCAGGACTGCGGGCAGATTCGCTGAGGAGATGCAGCCTGAGGAGACTCGTTGCAAAGGGTGAGGCTCCCAGGCCCAGGAGGTAGGTCTGGGCCCCTGGGATCGTTGCAGAAGAAGACAGCCCAGCCCAGGGGGTAGTTGTAGATTGAGGGGAACCTCTAGGAGGGCAACTGACTAGCGAGACGTCCCCACTGAGTGAGTCTTCCCTGCCGGGTGAGGTTTTCCCACAGGGACGGTAAAGTCAGAGACATAGGCACAAACAGGCCTTGCCTCAGCCCGCAGCCTACTTCCCCATTGGATGACCATTGGTCAACAAGTGGAGACACTTCTGACCACTAGCAGGGAATATACGCCACCTGAGGGTCACCACCCTAGAGAGGCAGCTTCTTCGTGGAGCTCTGCATTATCAACCTCCTCCAAGACTTCAGGCTACTGAAGGATAAGAGGGGATATACTAGCAATCTTCAGGGACATTATAAGTTGATAGAGGAAATCTGCAATATCTTAATGACCCACTGATCCCTGAACAATATGAGAAAACAAGGGAAGAAAATGCCCCAAACAAATCTAGATGTTACATCAATAAAATCCAACGATAGCAAGGCAGAAGAAATGACAGAAAGGGAGTTCAGAATGTACATAATTAAAATGATTAGGGAAGCAAACGATGAGATGAAAGAGCAAATGCAGGCATTGAACGATCGCACCAATCGACAGTTAACAGAGCAAATTCAGGAAGCAAAAGATCATTTCAATAAAGAGTTAGAGATATTGAAAAAAAACCAAACAGAAATCCTTGAAATGAAGGAAACAATAAACCAAATTAAGAACTCCATAGAAAGCATAACCAATAGGATAGAACAGCTGGAAGACAGAACTTCAGATAAGGAAGACAAAATATTTAACCTCGAAAACAAAGTTGAACAAACAGAGAAGATGGTGAGAAATCATGAACAGAATCTCCAAGAACTATGGGATATCATGAAAAGGCCAAATTTGAGAATTATTGGGATTGAGGAAGGCTTAGAGAAACAAACCAAAGGAATGAACAATCTATTTGAAGAAATAATATCAGAAAATTTCCCAAATCTGAAGAATGAAATGGAAAATCAAGTCCAAGAGGCTTATAGGACTCCAAATACACAAAATTACAACAGACCCACACCAAGGCACATTATAATGAAAATACCTAACATACAAAATAAAGACAGAATTTTAAAGGCTGTGAGAGAAAAGAACCAAATTACATTCAGGGGGAAGCCAATACGGATATCAGCAGATTTTTCAATCCAGACCCTAAAAGCTAGAAGGGCCTGGAACAACATTTTTCAAGCTCTGAAAGAAAATGGATGCCAACCAAGAATCTTATACCCAGCAAAACTTACCTTCAAATTTGACGATGAAATAAGATCATTCCATGATAAACAAAAGCTAAAAGAATTTACAAAAAGAAAGCCAGCATTACAGAACATTCTCAGCAAAATATTCCATGAGGAAGAGATAAAAAACAAAGAAGCAAATCAGCAAAGGGAGGAATTATCCTAAAGGAACTGTCAAATAAAGGAGGAACCAAGATGTGTCAAAAATTTTAAATATGAACCAAATGACTAGGAATACAAATCATATCTCAATAATAACCCTGAATGTTAATGGCCTGAATTCATCAATCAAAAGACATAGACTGGCAGATTGGATTAAAAAGAAAGATCCAACAATATGTTGCCTGCAAGAGACTCACCTCATAGAAAGAGATACCCATAGACTAAAGGTGAAAGGATGGGGGAAAACATACCATGCACATGGGCTCAGCAAAAAAGCTGGAGTATCCATCCTCATTTCAGATAATGTGGACTTCAAGCCAATGTTAGTTAGAAGGGATAAAGAAGGACATTTCATACTGCTTAAGGGAAGCATAAATCAGCAAGATATAACAATCATAAACATCTATGCCCCAAACAGTGGCTCATCCATATATGTTAAACAAATCCTTCTCAATTTTAGAAACCAAATAGACCATAACACAATAATACTAGGTGATTTTAACACGCCTCTTTCACCACTGGACAGATCTTCCAAACAAAAATTGAACAAAGAAACCATAGATCTCAATAACACAATCAATAATTTAGACTTAACAGACATTTATAGAATATACCATCCAACCAAGAGCGAATACACTTTCTTCTCAGCAGCACATGGATCCTTCTCTAAAATAGACCATATATTATGCCACAAAGCTAATGTCAGCAAATACAAGAAGACAGAGACACTACCTTGTATTCTATCAGATCATAATGGATTGAAGTTACAAATTAATGAAAGAGTGAAAAACAGAAACTACTCCAACACCTGGAGATTAAACAATATGCTACTATATGATGAATGGATAACAGAAGATATTAGGAAGGAAATTAAAAAATTCTTAGAGGTAAACAAGAACAAAGAAACAACATATCAAAATCTCTGGGACACTATGAAAGCGGTACTTAGAGGAAGATTTATTTCATGGAGCGCATTTAATAAAAGAAGTAAAACTCAAAAAATAAATGACCTAACACTACAGCTCAAAGCCCTAGAAAAAGAAGAACAGACCAACCCCAAAAGTAGTAGAAGACAGGAAATAGTTAAACTGAGAGCTGAAATCAACGAAATTGAAACGAAAGAAACAATACAAAAAATTGACAAAATAAATAGTTGGTTCTTCGAAAAAATAAACAAAATTGATAAACCTTTAGCCACACTAACAAAGAGAAGACGAGAGAAAACCCAAATCACTAAAATTCGGAATGAACAAGGAAATATCACAACAGACACGACCGAAATACAAAACATAATTAGAAGCTATTTTGAAAATCTATACTCCAACAAAACAGAAAATTTCGAAGACATCAACAGGTTTCTAGAGACATATGAATTGCCTAAACTGAACGAGGAGGACATACACAATTTAAGTAGACCAATTTCAAGTAATGAAATAGAAGAAGTCATCAAAAGCCTTCCAACAAAGAAAAGTCCAGGACCAGATGGGTTCTCAGCCGAGTTCTACAAAACTTTTAAAGAAGAACTCATTCCAATACTTCTCAAAGTATTCCAGAAAATAGAAGAGGAGGGAACTCTCCCAAACTCATTCTATGAAGCCAATATTACCCTGATTCCTAAACCAGACAGAGACACATCGAGGAAAGAAAATTTCAGACCAATATCCTTAATGAACATCGACGCAAAAATTCTCAACAAAATTTTAGCAAATCGCATACAAAAACATATTAAAAAGATAGTGCACCATGATCAAGTGGGTTTCATCCCAGGGATGCAAGGTTGGTTCAACATTCGGAAATCAATAAATGTCATTCACCATGTCAACAGACTTAAAGTTAAGAATCACATGATTATTTCGACAGATGCAGAAAAAGCATTTGATAAAATACAGCACCCCTTCATGCTCAAAACACTAGAAAAAATAGGGATAGTGGGAACATTCCTTAACATTGTAAAGGCCATCTATGCTAAACCCATGGCTAATATCATTCTTAATGGTGAAAAACTGAAAGCATTCCCTCTAAAAACTGGAACAAGGCAGGGATGCCCTCTTTCACCACTTCTATTCAATATCGTCCTTGAAACTCTAGCCAGAGCAATTAGACAGACCAAAGAAATTAAAGGGATACGAATAGGAAAAGAAGAACTCAAACTATCCCTATTTGCTGATGATATGATGGTATACTTGGAGGAACCAGGAAATTCCACCAGAAAACTTTTAGATCTCATAAGTGAATTCTGTAAAGTAGTGGGATATAAGATCAATGCACATAAATCGAAGGCATTTTTATATATAAGCGATGAATCTTCAGAAAGAGAAATTAGGAAAACTACCCCATTCAATATAGCTTCGAAAAAAATAAAGTATTTGGGAATCAATGTCACAAAAGAGGTGAAAGACCTCTACAATGAGAACTACAGAACACTAAAGAAAGAAATTCAAGAAAACCTTAGAAGATGGAAAGATCTCCCATGTTCTTGGATAGGAAGAATTAATATTGTCAAAATGGCCATACTACCAAAAGTGCTATACAGATTCAATGCAATTCCAATTAAAATCCCAATGATGTACCTTACAGAAATAGAGCAAGCAATTATGAAATTCATCTGGAAGAACAAAAAACCCAGAATAGCTAAAGCAATCCTTGGCAGAAAGAGTGAAGCAGGGGGTATCGCAATACCAGATCTTCAACTCTACTACAAAGCAATAGTAACAAAAACGGCATGGTATTGGTACCAAAATAGAAAGGTGGATCAATGGTACAGAATAGAGGACACAGACACAAACCCAAATAAATACAATTTTCTCATACTAGACAAAGGGGCCAAAAATATGCAATGGAGAAAAGATAGCCTCTTCAACAAATGGTGCTGGGAGAATTGGAAATCCATATGCAACAGAATGAAACTAAACCCATATCTCTCACCATGCACGAAAGTAAACTCAAAATGGATCAAGGACCTCGGAATCAGACCAGAGACCTTGCATCTTATAGAAGAAAAAGTAGGTCCAGAGCTTCAACATGTCGGCTTAGGACCAGACTTCCTCAACAGGACTCCCATAGCACAAGAAATAAAAGCAAGAATTAATAACTGGGATAGTTTCAAACTAAAAAGTTTTCTCTCAGCAAAGGAAACTATCAGCAATGCAAAGAAAGAGCCTACAGAGTGGGAGAAAATCTTTGCCAATCATACTTCAGATAGAGCGCTAATCTCCAGAATCTATAAAGAACTCAAAAAACTCTACACCAAGAATGCAAATAATCCAATTGACAAATGGGCTAAGGAAATGAATAGACACTTCACAGAAGAAGATGTACAAGCAATCAACAAACATACGGAAAAATGTTCAACATCTCTAGTAATAAGAGAAATGCAAATCAAAACCACCCTAAGATTCCATCTCACCCCAATTAGAATGGCAATTATCAAGAATACAAGCAACAACAGGTGTTGGCGAGGATGTGGGGAGAAAGGTACACTCTTACATTGCTGGTGGGGCTGCAAATTAGTGCAGCCACTCTGGAAAGCAGTGTGGAGATTCCTTAGAAAACTTGGAATGGAAACACCATTTGACCCAGCTATCCCACTCCTTGGCCTATACCCAAAGGACTTAAAATCAGCATATTACAGAGATACAGCCACATCAATGTTCATAGCTGCTCAGTTCACAATAGCCAGATTGTGGAACCAACCTAGATGTCCTTCAATTGATGAATGGATAAAGAAAATGTGGTATATCTATACAATGGAATATTACTCAGCCATAAAGAATGATAAAATTGTGGCATTTGCAGGCAAATGGATGAAACTGGAGAATATCATGCTAAGTGAGATAAGCCAATCTCAAAAAACCAAAGGAAGAATGATATCGCTAATAAGTGGATGATGACACATAATGGGGGGTGGGAAGGGTTAGTGTTGGGGTTGGAGTTGGGTTTAGGGAGGGGGGCAGGAATGGAGGAAGGAAGGACTGTATAGATGGAGGGGAAGGGTGGGAGGGGAGGGGGGAAGGGAAAAAATGGCAGAATGAATCAAACAACATTACCCTATGTAAATTTATGATTACACAAATGGTATGCCTTTACGCCATGTACAAATAGAGAAACAACATGTATCCCATTTGTTTACAATAAAAAGAAAAAAAAAAAAGAAAAAAAAAAAAGAATGATGTTGGCTGTGGACTTAGCATACATAGCCTTTATAATGTTGAGGTATGTTCCTACTATTCCCATTTTTTCTAGTGTTTTAAGCACGAAGGGGTACTATATTTTATCAAATGCTTTCTCAGCATCTATTGAAATAATCATGTGATTCTTAACTTTAAGTCTATTGATGTGATAGACTACATTTCTTGATTCCCGGATGTTGAACCAACCTTGCATTCCTGGAATAAATCCCACTTGATCATGGTGCACTATCTTTTTAATATATATTTGTATGCGATTTGCAGTATTTTGTTAAGGATTTTTGCATCTATGTTCATCAGGGATTTTGGTCTAAAGTTTTCTTTCCTTGATGTATCTTTGCCTGGTTTTGGTATCAGAGTGATACTAGCCTCATAGAATGAATTTGGAAGGGTTCCCTCATTTTCTATTTCCTGGAATACTTTGAGGAGTATTGGTATCAGTTCTTCTTTAAAGGTCTTGTAGAATTCGGCTGAGAATCCATCTGGTCGTGGGCTTTTCTTGGTCAGTAGGCTTTTGATGGTTTCTTCTATTTTGGTGCTTGAAATTGATCTGTTTAGATTGTGTATGTCTTCCTGATTCAGTTTAGGAGGATCATATGTCTCTAAAAATTTGTCAATGTCTTCAATATTTTTTATTTTCTTGGAGTATAGATTTTCAAAGTAGCTTCTAATTATGTTATGTATTTCAATGGTGTCTGTCATGATCTTTCCTTTTTCATCACGAATTCTAGTAATTTGGGTTTTCTCTCTCCTCTTCATTAGTGTGACTAAGGGTTTATCAATTTTGTTTACTTTTTCAAAGAACAAACTTTTTGTTTTGTCAATTTTTTGAATTGTTTCTCTTTTTTCAATTTCATCGATTTCAGCTCTGATTTTAATTATTTCCTGTCTTCTACTATTTTGGGTGGTGATCTGTTCTTTTTCTAGGACTTTGAGATGTAATGTTAGGTCATTTAATTGTTGACTTTTTATTTTTTTAATGTATGAGCTCAATGCAATGAACTTTCCTCTTAGTACTGCTTTCATAGTGTCCCAGAGATTTTGATATGTGGTGTCATTGTTCTCATTTACCTTTAAGAATTTTTTTATTTCTTCCCTGATCTCCTCTGTTACCATTGCATCATTCAATAGCATATTATTTAGTCTCCAGGTGTATGAGCAGTTTTTGTTTGTTATTTTATCATTCATTTCTAGTTGCATTCCATTATGGTCTGAAAGGATACAGGGTAGGATCTCTACTTTTTTTTGTATTTACTAATGGCTTCTTTGTGGCATAGCATATGGTGTATTTTGGAGAAGGATTCATGAGCTGCTGTGAAGAAAGTGTATTTACTTGATGATGGATGAAATACTCTGTAAATATCCATTAAGTCTATATCATTGATTGTATTATTTAGTCCTATAGTTTCTTTGTTCAGTTTTTGTTTGGAGGATCTATCCATTGGTGAGAGCAGTGTGTTAAAGTCCCCCACTATTACTGTGTTTTGGTCTATTTGAGTCTTAAAATTGAGAAGGGTTTGTTTGATACACATAGATGCTCCATTGTTTGAGGCATAAATATTTAAAATTGTTATATCTTGCTGTTTTATACTTCCCAAAAACAGTATGAAATATCCTTCTTTATCCCTCTGACTAACGTAGGTTTGAAGTCCACTTTATCTGAGGATGGAGACCCCTGTTTTTTTTACTGAGTCCATGTGCATGATATGTTTTTCCCAATCCTTTCAACTTTAATCTGTGGATGTCTTTTTCTATGAGATGAGTCTCTTGAAGACAGCATATTGTTGGGTCTTCCTTTTTAATCCAATCTGCCAGTCTATGTCTTTTGATTATTGAGTTTAGGCCATTGACATTCAGGGTTATTATTGAGATATGATTTGTATTCCTGGTCATTTTGGTTTATTTTTGGTTTTTAACTTGACTTGGCTTCTCCTTTGATTGACTTTTCCTTTAGGGTAGTTCCTCCCTATGCTGACTTGTATTGCTGCTTTTCACTTCCTCCTCATGAAATATTTTGCTGAGAATGTTCTGCAGGACAGGCTTTCTATTTGTAAATTTTTTTAAGGTTTGTTTATTGTAGAAAGATTTTATTTCTTTGTCAAATCTGATTAGTTTTGCTGGGTATAGTATTCTTGGTTGGCATCCATGTTCTTTCAGAGCTTGAAATATATTGTACCAGACCCTTCTTGCTTTAAGAGTCTGGGCTGAGAAATCTGTAGATATCCATATTGGTTTCCCCTTATATGTAATCTGATACTTTTCTCTAGCAGCCTTTAAAATCCTATCTTTATTTTGTATTGGAGGTATTTACATTATAATGTGTCTTGGTGTGGATCTGTTGTAATTTTGTGTACCTGATGTTCTGTAAGCCTCTTGTATTTGATTTTCCATTTTGTTTTTCAGGTTTGGGAAATTTTCTGATATTATGTCATTGAACAGGTTGTTCATGCCTTTGGTTTGTATCTCTGTGCCTTCCTCAATCCCACTAATTCTTTTTTTTTTTTTTTTTTTTTTGCTATATCATTAAAATAGGTAAATTTTATTTCATGTAAATTGTATCTTCCTTTTTTTTATTTTTTTACATTTACATAGGGTAATGACGTTTATTTTATTTTTCCTCTCCCCCACCCCTCCCAACCCTCTTTTCCCTCTACACAGTCCTTCTTTCCTTCATTCTTGCCGCTGTCCTTAGCCTAACTCTAAACCTAACCCTAAACCTAATGCTAGCCCCTCCCACCCCCCATTATATGTCCTCATCCGCTTATCAGCGAGCGACCTTTAGTTTTTACCTTTAGTTTATTCGACCTTTAGTTTTTTGAGATTGGCTTATCTCACTTAGCATGATATTCTCCAATTTCGACCATTTGCCTACAAATGCCATAATTTTATCATTCTTCATTGCGGAGTAATATTCCATTGTATAAATATGCCACAGTTTCTTTATCCATTCATCAACTGAAGGGCATCTAGGTTGGTTCCACAATCTGGCTATGGTGAATTGAGCAGCAATGAACATTGATGTGGCTGTATCTCTGTAGTATGCTGATTTTAAGTCCTTTGGGTATAGGCCAAGGAGTGGGATAGCTGGGTCAAATGGTGTTTCCATTCCAAGCTTTCTGAGGAATCTCCACACTGCTTTCCAGAGTGGCTGCACTAATTTGCAACCCCACCAGCAATGTATGAGTGTTCCTTTTTCACCACATCCTCACCAACACCTATTGTTGCTTGTATTCTTGATAATCGCCATTCTAATTGGGGTGAGATGAAATCTTAGGGTAGTTTTGATTTGCATTTCCCTTATTACTAGGGATGTTGAACATTTTTTCATATATCTGTTGATTACTTGTACATCTTCTTCTGTGAAGTGTCTGTTCATTTCCTTAGCCCATTTGTTGATTGGATTATTTGTATTCTTCATGTACAGTTTTTTGAGTTCTTTATAGATTCTGGAAATTAGCGCTCTATCTGAGGTATGGTTGGCAAAGATATTCTCCCACTCTGTAGGCTCTCTCTTCACATTTCTGATAGTTTCCTTTGCTGAGAGAAAGCTTTTTAGTTTGAATCTATCCCAGTTGTTGATTCTTGCTTTTATTTCTTGTGCTATGGGAGTCCTGTTAAGGAAATCTGATCCTGAGCCAACAAGTTGAAGATTTGGACCTACTTTTTCTTCTATAAGATTCAGGGTCTCTGGTCTGATTCCGAGGTCCTTGATCCATTTTGAGTTGAGTTTTGTGTAGGGTGAGAGATAGGGGTTTAATTTCATTCTATTGCATATGGTTTTCCAGTTTTCCCAGCACCATTTGTTGAAGAGGCTATCTTTTCTCCATTGCATATTGTTGGAACCTTTGTCTAGGATGAGAAAATTGTATTTATTTGGGTTTGTGTCCATGTCCTCTATTCTGTACCATTGATCTACCTGTCTATTTTGGTACCAATACCATGCCGTTTTGTTACTATTGCTTTGTAGTAGAGTTGAAGATCTGGTATTGCAATACCCCCTGCTTCGCTCTTGCTACTGAGGATTGCTTAGCTATTCTAGGTTTTTTATTCTTCCAGATGAATTTCATAATTGCTTGCTCTATTTCTGCAAGGTACATCATTGGGATTTTAATTGGAATTGCATTGAATCTGTATAGCACTTTAGGTAGTATAGCCATTTTGAAAATATTAATTCTGCCTATCCAGGAACATGGGAGATCTTTCCATCTTCTAAGGTTTTCTTGAATTTCTTTCTTTAGTGTTCTGTAGTTCTCATTGTACAGGTCTTTCACCTCTTTTGTGACATTGATTCCCAAGTATTTTATTTTTTTCGATGCTATTGTGAATGGGGTAGTTTTCCTAATTTCTCTTTCTGAAGATTCATCACTTATGTCTAAAAATGCATTCGATTTATGAGCATTGATCTTGTAACCTGCTACTTTACTGAATTCACTTATGAGTTCTAAAAGTTTTCTGGTGGAATTTCCAGGTTCCTCTAAATATATATTCATGTCATCAGCGAACAGGGATAGTTTGAGTTCTTCTTTTCCTATTCGTATCCCTTTAATTTCTTTGGTTTGTCTGATTGCTCTGGCTAGAGTCTCAAGGACGATGTTGAATAGAAGCGGTGAAAGAGGGCATCCCTGCCTTGTTCCAGTTTTTAGGGGGAACGCTTTCAGTTTTTCACCATTTAGAATGATATTAGCCATGGGCTTAGCGTAGATTGCCTTTATAATGTTTAGGAATGTTCCACTACCCCAATTTTTCTAGTGTTTTGAGCATGAAGGGATGCTGTATTTATCGAATGCTTTTTCTGCATCTATTGAAATAATCATGTGATTCTTAACTTTAAGTCTGTTGATATGGTGAATGACATTTATTGATTTCCGAATGTTGAACCAACCTTGCATCCCTGGGATAAAACCCACTTGATCGTGGTGCACTATCTTTTTAATATATATTTTTATGCGATTTGCTAAAATTTTGTTGAGAATTTTTGCATCGATATTCATTAAGGATATTGGTCTGAAATTTTCTTTCCTCGATGTGTCTCTGTCTGGTTTAGGTATCAGGGTGATATTGGCTTCATAGAACGAGTTTGGTAGGGTTCCCTCCTCTTCTATTTCATGGAATAGTTTGAGGAGTATTGGAATGAGCTCTTCTTTAAAGGTTTTGTAGAACTCGGCTGAGAACCCATCTGGTCCTGGACTTTTCTTTGTTGGTAGGCTTTTGATGACCTCTTCTATTTCATTGCTTGAAATTGGTATATTTAAGTTGTGTATGTCCTCCTCGTTCAGTTTAGGTAGTTCATATGTCTCTAGAAATTTGTTGATGTCTTCGAGGTTTTCTGTTTTGTTGGAGTATAGATTTTCAAAATAGCTTCTAATTATGTTTTGTATTTCACTCGTGTCTGTTGTGATGTTTCCTTGTTCATTCCGAATTTTAATAATTTGAGTTTTCTCCCTCTTTCTCTTTGTAAGTGTGGCTAAGGGTTTATCAATTTTATTTATTTTTTCAAAGAACCAACTATTTATTTTGTTAATTTTTCCAATTGTTTCTTTTGTTTCGTTTTCGTTGATTTCGGCTCTGATTTTAACTATTTCCTGTCTTCTACTACTTTTGGTATTGGTCTGCTCTTCTTTTTCTAGTGCTTTGAGCTGTAGTGTTAAGTCGTTTTTTTGTTGATTTCTACTTCTTTTTTTGAATGCACCCCATGAAATAAATCTTCCTCTAAGTACTGCTTTCATAGTGTCCCAGAGATTTTGATATGATGTGTCTTTGTTCTCGTTTACTTCTAAGAATTTTTTTATTTCCCTCCTGATGTCTTCTGTTATCCATTCATCATATAATAGTGTATTATTTAGTCTCCAGGTATTGGAGAAGTTTCTGTTTTTTATTCTGTCATTTATTTCTAATTTCAATCCATTATGATCTGATAGAGTACAAGGTAGTATCTCTATCATCTTGTATTTGCTAACAGTAGCTTTGTGGCATAACATATGGTCTATTTTAGAGAAGGATCCATGTGCTGCTGAGAAGAAAGTGTATTCGTTCTTTGTTGGATGGTATATTCTATATATGTCCGTTAAGTCTAAATTGCTGATTGTGTTGTTGAGATCTATAGTTTCTTTATTCAATTTTTGTTTGGACGATCTATCCAGTGGTGAGAGAGGTGTGTTAAAATCGCCTAGTATTATTGTGTTGTGGTCTATTGAATTCTGTAATTGAGAAGGATTTGTTTGACGTACGTGGATGAGCCAATGTTCGGGGCATAGATATTTATGATTGTTATGTCTTGCTGATTTATGCTTCCCTTAAGCAGCATGTAATGTCCTTCTTTATCCCTTCTGACTAGTTTTGGTTTGAAGTCCACATTATCTGAGATGAGGATGGATACTCCAGCTTTTTTGCTGTGTCCGTGTGCATGGTATGTTTTTCCCCATCCTTTCACCTTTACTCTATGGGTGTCTCTTTCTATGAGGTGAGTCTCTTGCAGGCAGCATATTGTTGGATTTTTCTTTTTAATCCAATCTGCCAGTCTGTGTCTTTTGATTGATGAATTCAGGCCATTAACATTCAGGGTTATTATTGTGATATGATTTGTATTCCCAGTCAATTGATTCATATTTGTTTTTGACATGATTTGGTTTCTCCTTTATTTGGCTATTCCTTTAGGCTAGCGCCTCCTGTTGCTCATTTGCATCGTTGTTTTTCATCTCTTCCTCACGGAATATTTTGCTGAGAATGTTCTGTAATGCTGGCTTTCTTTTTGTAAATTCCTTTAGCTTTTGTTTATCATGGAAGGATCTTATTTCATCGTCAAATTTGAAGGTAAGTTTTTCTGGGTATAAGATTCTTGGTTGGCATCCGCTTTCTTTCAGGGCTTGGTATATGTTGTTCCACGCCCTTCTAGCTTTTAGGGTCTGGATTGAAAAATCTGCTGATATTCTTATTGGCTTCCCTCTGAATGTAATTTGATTCTTTTCTCTCGCGGCCTTTAAAATTCTGTCTTTATTTTGTATGTTAGGTATTTCATAATAATGTGCCTTGGTGTGGGTCTGTTGTAATTTTGTATGTTTGGAGTTCTATAAGCCTCTTGTACTTGGTTTTTCATTTCATTCTTCAGATTTGCGAAATTTTCTGTTATTATTTCATTGAATAGATTGTTCATTCCTTTGGTTTGTTTCTCTAAGCCTTCCTCAATCCCAATAATTCTTAAATTTGGCCTTTTCATGATATCCCATAATTCTTGTATATTCTGTTCATGATTTCTTACCATCTTTTCTGTTTGGCCAACTTTGCTTTCAAGATTAAATAATTTGTCTTCAATGTCTGAGGTTCTGTCTTCCAGGTGTTCTATCCTATTGGTTATGCTTTCTATGGAGTTTTTAACTTGGTTTATTGTTTCCTTCATTTCAAGTATTTCAGTTTGTTTTTTTTTTTTCAGTATCTCTAACTCTTTATTGAAATGATCTCTTGCTTCCCGTATTTGGTCTTTTAACTGTTGATTGGTGCGATCATTTAATGCCTGCATTTGCTCTTTCATCTCCTCCTTCAATGCCTGCATTTGCTCTTTCATCTCCTCATTAGCTTCCCTGATCCTTTTAATTACGTACATTCTGAACTCCCTTTCTGACATTTCTTCTGCTGTGCTGTCATTGGGTTTTATTGATGTAGTATCTAGGTTTGTTTGGGACATTTTCTTCCCTTGTTTTCTCATATTGGTCAGTTGTCAGTGGGACCCTGAGATATTGCAGTTTTCCGCTACTGGCTTATAGTGTCCCGGTAGATTTCCAGTGTATCACCTCCCAGCCTTCAGTAGCCTGATGTCTTGGAGGAATCTGATAAAGCAGCTCATCCGAAGAAAACTGCCCCTAGCCCCCTACTGGTTCCATGGTTTGGAACTGGCTCTGTGCAGAAATGCTCTCACTGTGGGCCTGCGCCGTGCAGCTGGCCGTGTGGGAGGAGCCCACTGCCGGAGTGTGGAAGGCTACCTTGGGAAGACTCTAGCTGCCCTGCCCTGCTCCGATAAGCCACCTCTATCTGGGCCTGCCACCCGGGCCGAGCTTTACCCAGTGGGCAGACTCACCCGTGGCTCTATTTCAGTCCAAGTCTCTCAATGCCTCCCCTTTTAACTCCAGGGTTCTGGAGCGACTGGGGGTGCAGTCACCCTCTAGGCCGCCATCTTGGATCGCCCCGTGAAGAGAGCCTGCAGCTGGAGTGGGTAGAGCCGCCTGAAGAGGTCTCTGGCTGCCCTGCCCTAATCCCAGAGGCTGATTGCGGATCGCGGCTCTCAGCTGGTTCGTTGCTGGAGTACGCTGCGCTGCAGGGGCTCCGGGACTCGGAGCTTGTTCTGGTCAGAAAGGCTCTCACTAGCGGGCCAGTTCCATTCCGAGAACCTGGAGAAGCTGGCTGTGTGGGCGGGGCCCACCGCCGGAGTGCGCAGGGCTGCCTGTGGATGACTCTAGCTGCCCTGCCCGGCTCTGATAAGCCACCTCTATCTGGGCCTGCCACCCGGGCCGAGCTTTACCCAGTGGGCAGACTCACCCGTGGCTCTATTTCAGTCCGAGTCTCTCAATGCCTCCCCTTCTTAACTCCAGGGTTCTGGAGCGACTGGGGGTGCAGTCTCCCTCTAGGCTGCCATCTTGGATCGCCCCGTCCCACTAATTCTTAAATTTGGTCTTTTCATGATATCCCATAATTCTTGGAGGTTCCATTCATGACTTCTTAACATCTTCTCAGTTTGTTCAACTTTATGTTCAAGATTAAATATTTTGTCTTCATTGTCTGAGATTCTGTCTTCCACAGGTCTATTCTGTTGGTGATGCTTTCTATTGAGCTTTTAATTTGGTTTATCATTTCTTTCATTTCAAGTATTTCTGTTTGTTTGTTTGTTTGTTTCCTTCAGAATCTCTGTTTATTGAAGTGTTTTTTTGCTTCCTGCATTTGCCCTTTTAACTGTTTACTGGAATTGTCATGCATTGCCTGCATTTTCTCTCTTATCTCCTCTTTTGCTTCATGGATCATTTTAATTATGCAGATTCTAAACTCTTTTTTCTGTCATTTCTACTGCCATGCTGTCATTGAATTCTATCACAATAGCATCTTGGTTTGTTAGGGACACTTTCTTCCCCTGTTTTTTCATTTTGTTTCTATATATTCCCCTCTAGCTCTGAAGATAAGAGATACTGAAGTTCCTCCCCCCTTGCAGGCTTATTATGACCCTGAAGTTTTCCACTACTTCTCCTTTAAGGGGGAGATCAATACCAATAGCACCCAATACAGAGAAAATGTAGCCCTTGAACCAGATAGCCACGATAAAGACTTTAACATTATTAAGATAAACAGGATGAGTTCAATTATTATTTACAGCATTTCTAGTTGTGAACAAGAGGATGTGGAAGGGTGTAGGATATAAGTGAGTAAATAGGGGTACCTGTCAAAAGGCCACAGTCTCCTGTAGGTGTCTCAGGAAGGGAGCTGTCCTTCCAATGATGGCCACACCCTCAAGAATAATTCAAAATGCCTGTACCAGCCTCCAAAGAAGCTGGGGAGCCCAGCAAGGGTGCGCTGAGTCACCATGGAGGCAGGCACAGCGTCCCTCAGCAGTAGGGGGGCAGGCGGGCAGGCTCAGTTACTGGCCTCTATCCTTGGTATGGGGACAGGCTGGGGGGCTCAGCGTTGGTCTGTCTGTGGTGGGGGGTGGGCTCAATGATGGTGTCAGACCTCCGTGGAGGGGTGGGCAGACTCAGCGTTGGCATCCGACCTCGGTGTGGGGAGTGGACGGGCTTAAAGATGGTGTCTGACCTTGGTGTTGGGAGTGAGACAAACATGTTTAATTCTTAGAAAATAATCATTTTCTCATCTACATGGATGCTCCCTGGAAGTCTTCCTCCCCACTCACCACATTCTCTTTGTTGAATCTAACTCAGAACTTCCTCAGTGAAAGCAGCTATTTCTCCCTAGAACTTCTGGGAAAATAAAAAATGGCAATTATTTAATACTAGAGCTACTTGGGTTGAAATATGCCTGGGAAAAATAAAAGAATGAGCAACACACTGAAAAGGAAAGTTACTGAGGCATTCATAGGGTATTTTGAAAACTACAATATATTCCTAAAAAGCTAAGGGTAGGCCCATCCCTATGGAAGTACAGATGCTTGGAAGATGGCCCTAGTGTCCATCACTGAATAGGAAGTGAAAACTGGAGCAGAATTGTAAATGACCAGAGCATTGAATACAAGTCCTGCTGTGTTCACAAAAGCCCTAAGTAAAGACTTGGATATCTGTTAATTTAAAACTCATAAGAAAATATTTGTTTAATAATTTTCTCACCACTAAGTTAACTGAGTAGACTAGAGTGGCAACACATAACAAAGAGTAGATTTTTACATAACTAATTAAAATATCACCAAAATAAACAAAGAACAAAAATAGCAACAATAATAAACCCTAGAGGGAGAGAAAAAATTTGATATTCAGATTTGTCAAAGTATATTATTTAAATATTCAGTTTTCAACAATAATTATGAAGTAGGTAGAAGGAACACTAGTATTAATATCAGGAACAGGAAAAGGTTATCTTCTTTCTCTTTTATATTTTTAGCAATTTAAAAGAAATCTAAGTTGGAGAGAAAATAAAACCATATTTGAGATAGGTGTACATATAAGACATGATCTTGTCTATGGAAAATGCTAATGAATTCACCAAAAAACAGAATAAATAAGTTCAGTAGGATTGCAAAATAAAAGAATATGTAAAACACAATTGTATTTCTATATGCAAACAATGAACATTCTAAAAATAAATTTAAGAAAATAATTATAGTTACGGTTTGTCAAAATGGATAAAATAACCAAATTTCACAATTACAAGACTTTTACAACAAAAACTATGAAATAGTGGTGAAATAAATTAAAAGATACCTAAGTAAATGAAGATATACCCACATTTTTGGACCAAAATAATCTTACTAAGATGAAAATTCTCAGAAACTAATCTATGGAAACAACAGATCTCTAATAAAATCTCAGCCAATATTTTTGTAGACAGTAACCTATCCATATGGAATGCAATTGACCCCAAATGGTCACAACAGTCCTGAAAATGAAGGACAAATTTGGAGACCTATACTTCTCAATTGAAAGACTTATCAAGCTACATTAAAAAGCGGTATAGTAGTGGAATAAGGCTAGATATAGAGATAAATGTAGCAAATATAATCTAGAAGCCAGAAATAAATTCTTACATTTATGGTCAATTGATTTTCAACAAGGGTATTGGGACAATCAAATGAAGGGAGAAAGAAAAATCTTTCCAAGACTCGGTACTGAACAACTGGGTATTCACATGCAAATGAAGGAAGTCAGACTCCTGTCACAAGTCATTTGCATATAATTCAAAACAGTTCATGAATTTAGTACAAAATTTTTAAAAAAAGATTAGGAAAAAATGCTTGTAAAATATTATATTCTTGGATTCAAAAATGGGTTCTAAAAATATGACACCAAAAGTGTAAGTGGCCAAAGAAAAAGTAGATAAACTATAGCTGATTAAGCTTAAAAATTTGTTGTTTACCATCAAAATTGTTGTCTACCATCAAGGAAATAAAAATGCAACCTAAAGGATGAGAAAGAAATATTTGTAAGTCATATACATGGTACAGGACAAGTGTCTGAAACTAAGAAATATGCAAATAAATTGAATGGATAAAATTTAAAAGAAAAATATGCAAATGACTAAAAAAATCTCAAGAAAAGATGTTCAATATCATTAATCATTAGAGAACTGAAAATCA
Source organism: Sciurus carolinensis (assembly GCF_902686445.1). Classification (NCBI taxonomy): domain Eukaryota; kingdom Metazoa; phylum Chordata; class Mammalia; order Rodentia; family Sciuridae; genus Sciurus; species Sciurus carolinensis. The sequence continues at coordinate 72,888,156 of NC_062215.1, read as the reverse complement.
CAGTAAAAATCACAGTGAGATGCCTCTTCATGAGTACTATATTGACTAAAAACAGACAACACTGTGTTGTTGATAGAGTAGGGAAATTATACCCCTCAAATATTCCTGCTGGGATCCAAAAATTTTGCAACCACTTTGGAAAAGAGTTTGGTAATATACAAGAATGCCAAGCATGGAGTAGTAACATATGACCTAGCAGTTTTATTCAGAGGTTTATACCTGAAAGAATTATAAGTTTACCCAAAAGTCTATACTATAATGTTGCTAAAAGCATGATTCTTGATAGCCCAAAATAGAAATAACTCAAATGTCCACCAACTAATAAATGCTCTATCAGTATAATATAATATTATTAAACAATATGAAAGGAATGAAATACTGGCATTTGCTCTAACAATGGTGAATTTTGAAAAAATTATATCAAAGGAGAGAAGTCAAGTGTGGAAAGTCATGTAATACATGATTCAATTATACTAAATGGTCAGAACAGGCAAGCCTATAAGAAATCGAAAATAGATTAGTATCGTCAAGGAGTGAAAAGGAGGAGGGGAAAATTGAAGTGACTGCTTGTATGTACAGGCACCTTTGAGGGTGAGGAGAATGTGCCAGATTTTCACGGTGATGGTGGTGGCATAGCTTTCTGAATACACTAAATAACAACCAACCATACACTTTAAAATGTTGAACTCCAGGACATGTGAACTGTAGTTCAGTAAAGGAGTTATTGGTGAGAAAAGGAGAGAGAGGTACTTTTTGATTCAGACATTGGGCCTTGCATTTGCTTGTGTTAAATTTGTCCAAACGGATCTCTCTACTTTGGAGTTAAAAGCTACTTCAGTATATTATGAACTACAAGCAACTCTGATGTCAAGGAGGTTGTAATGTAATTTAAGAGTATGCTCTGGTTACTTAGCAACTGAGCTTCAGCTAATCATAGCACCCAAATACTCAAGCCAATCTCAAGTTGAAGGCTGTCAAGTTATGCCCATAGTTACATAAACAACAAACTGCCAATCAGGTAATTTCGTATGCCAGTTTCTGTTGTCAGGTTATAAATACAGCTCCCCACCATTTGAGTTGGGGGTATATGGAATCATCTGAAGCCCAGAGTATTGCTTGGTTCCAGAACCTTTTCTTTCTTTCTTTTTACTTAATTATTTTTTTATAGAGTATTTTTATTCCTCACATTCTAGGATTTACACGTTTAAGCTGCTATGAAGTCCTGTAAATTTAAGCAATCAAGTGGCCAGAGAGAAATTAGTGATGCTATTTGGAAAAAAAAAAAAAAAAAAAAAGGAAGAGCACATAATAAGGAGGGCAACAGGGAGTCTTTTCTGCAAATATCCATTTTGAACAGTGTCTTATGACCTCTGATTATTTATTTCATTTTTAAAATTCATTTTTATTTGCTCTTATTAGTTATACATGACAGCAGAATGCATTTTGACCCATCATACATAAGTGGAGTATAATTTCTCATTCTTCTGTTTGCACATGATGTAGAATCATACTATCATGCAATCATATATGCACATAGGGTAATAATGTCTGATTCATTCTACTATTCTTCCTGTCCCCATGCCCCCTCCCCTCGCTTCACTCTCCTCTGCCTAATCAAAGGATCTCTATTCTTCCCAAGGCACCCCACCCATTTATTGTGAATTAGCATCATTCACTTTATCTGGTCTCAGTTTTTTTCCAACACTTGTTGTAATAAAGTGAGATGGGAACAAGTTAGTGGTGGGAGTATCCTCCAGGGGCTTCACCTCAAATCCGTATAACATCAGGAATCACTGTGGTCCTTGTTGAACTCAAAATTAAGTTTTTGATGGAAAATAATCCTACCCTTATCCTTTAGATTTTTTTCATGATAAGTTTTTAAAATGATCCACATGGTCTTCTGTTGCTGAATAATCGCTCATTATTCTCCAAGTAACTTTGGGATATATAAAATTCAGGCATTAAACATAAAAGTTTTTCTCAAGTACATTCTTGAGATTATAATTTATATTTGTAATTGTAAATTCAGCATAAGTCTCTATTTCATCACATCTAGTGAGTTTCATAATTTCCTTTTAAGCCCAATTATTTTTCAATGAGAGACTCAATGGATTTTCACATTTATATGTTCAGCCCTAAATGGCAGAGGCACTACACATAAACTGTTTCAGTTACAATTTAAGGTGTTATGTAATGAGGATATTTTAAGTACCAAAATATTGTGATAAGAAAATGAAATTTATTAATGATATGAAGATAAATATGTAATTATTCCTTGACAAAAATTCTTTATTAGGTGCTGTTAACATTTCATGAGGATGTGAAAAAATAGAAGTTTTCTAAACAATCCTTTGTAGTTTTTAATAATCTCCCTCAATACTCCGTGAACTCTTGGCTCATTTATTATCTGCCTAGCAGGTCCTTTTAGCAGGTTAAGCAGGTAAAGAACTTCAAGGCTGCACAAATGATATATGTAAGAGTACGAGGAAGTAAAGCATGCCTACCAGAGAACTTGGATTGATTTAATATAATAGAATCCAGGGTGTATTAGGAAAAGTAACAAGAATCTTATTAGTTATCTCATTTAGGCTTTTTTTTTTAATTGTGAACGTCACATTATCATTAGGAGGAAATTATGGCTCATCCTGGGCAGGTGGCTTACACTAACCCACAGAATCCTGAAGTAGTAAAGTCAAGCCTCAAAGTTATTCTCATGATTCCAAGCCTTCTGTAAGCTTTTGTCTCTCTCAAAGTTGCCTCTCCCAAAGTCACACTATAAAGAAAATGCCCTGGGTCTAGTGAGGGGGCAATGACTAGAGAATTGAAAAACTAGGGGCAAGGAGTAAAATGAAGGCCCTGAATCTCACTACTGCCCCATAACTGGGTTTCAGTCCCACTTTGCTGGATTCACAGACTCCATTATCATGGACACTTACTGAGTTAAAACTGGTATTTCAGGTTGTTTCTGTACAGAGGAGGATGTCAGCAGATGCCATTAGCCAAAAGAGAATGTCAAGCAATATTAGTGGCTATGCTGTGACTGCCCTGCTATTTGGATCAGATTATATGAGGGTGAATTGGATGTTCCTGCAGACATAGCCCCAGACTTTCAAAATGTCTCCAGTATTGGTTTAGTGTATGTGAACATTTTCTATCAACACTGAAGAAGTAGGTGAGAAAAATCTGAATGTTAGGATACAGCAATTTCTGTCACTGGTCAGTCTTTCAAAGTAGAAACTGACATGTCCAGTCATGATCTCTATGAACATTTCTTAAACATATACTAATTATGAATTAGGTTATTTTGTTAAACAAATAAATCAAAGGTCAAGCTCACTTCCAGGGATCATTTGTAATGTAATCATTAGTAAAATTCAAAACATATGAAGGGGAAAAGAAAAAGAGAGATAGTTCCATATAGGTAATTAAGAGAGTGGTGAAGTGTCAAGAACCATACTTTATCACAATTACTTCCAAGAGACTTCAAATACGCTACTTGGCCTCTCTCTCTCAGCTCTATCTATTAAATGGAGATGGTATGCTCTTCTGCCTGTTATCACAATGGTGGATAAAATACATGCAGTGTCTAACACAGCTTGTGACAAATATTAAGTATTCAATATAAACTAATTATTAGGTAATTAACAAATTGTAATTACAGTTAAATTTTTTTGTGATCAAACAAATCACTCATCCATAGAGTCTCATTAATATAAATATGGAAATCAATCTAGACAGAGTCTCCTCTAATCTTCTGGCCCCAACTAGAAAGAACTAAAAATTTGTGTGATAGCAAATGCCAATTAGCCTCTCTGATAATTCACACCCTCATCAGGTATTTGAGTATTTTCCCACTTCCCATTTCTTTTAGTATACTGGATTTGTCAAACATCTGCCCTTGTGTGCTGATGAGTGTAACTTGAGCTAGGATGCAAATTACCTTGACACCCTATTCCAGAGATTGGAAATGCTATTTTCATGTATCTGCTAATAGCTGTCCTCCCCAATAGCGCCCATGTGACCTTTAAATATCACAGAAGCTAAGTGGCAAAGGAGAATAATAATGGCATTTTAATTGATTGGTAAATTATTGAGCAGCATTAGCTAATACTCCCTAACACCTCTTCCCTCTCCTTTCCCCACTCCATCTTACTAGAACAAATCATTATACTCTCAGGAGGGTTCCTGTTTTCCTTACATGGGAATCTATGATCCATTTGACCCTGTCTACTGTGGTGTAACATATAGGTTAGCTAAAAGAATGTGCAGATAAATGTTAGCAAAAAAAAAAAAAAAAGGCAGGAGGAAATTATATGCCAAAAGAAATGTCATTGTATACTATATTTCAATGTAGTTCTAACCATTCAGAGAAAAATAGAGTAATAGATCATTCTTAGAATTTATTTTTACTATTTTTCTAAACAGTGAACTGAAAGTTCCTTTGAGTAGGAGTCTCTGGGGTCTCTGAATTTCTGACCCTGGCAATGGTTACCAGACTTTAATACTGGTCACAAGTGAGTGACCTCATCATCCTTTTTCCATTACACAACATTACTACTTTTGAAACCATTTTGCTTATAGAAATCCAAATGTCCTCTCATCCCAACAAACTCTGGTCTCATTGAAAATTCCAACAGTATCTTAAACCGTGCTGACTTGTTCCTTGAAACAATTCAGAATTTTGACCACACAATTTGTAAAGACTAAAGATTCTTTTGCACTGCCTCGTGCTTTTAAATCGTCTGTTTCTAACCAGTACTCAATTTTCACAAGAGCCTGACATTCTCTGACACTTTTCACTTTGCATTGTACAAGAAGTAGAGGGAATGGTGGTGAACATTGGAGTCAGAATTATTTAGAGCAGCCTCTGTGACCATGAGTAATGGATCCTCTGAGTCTCAATTACTTCCTTCTCTTCCTCCTCCTCCTCTCTTCTCCTTCCTCCTTCTTTGGGCTTTTTTTTTTTTTTTTTTTTTTTTTTTGCAGTGATGGGGATTAAACCCAGGGCCTTGCACATGCTTGGAAAGTGCTCTGCCACTGAGTTACATCCTCAACCCATTTTTAATTTTACTTTGAGATCTATAAAATTTCACAGAGTTATGATAAAGAAATGAGAAGTATCATGTTCCTTACAGTGAGTGTCTGGGATTAAGACAGAGCTGTGCAACACAGACCCCCTTGCTGTCCCAGCTGCTGGAGTGTGATTCACAGACAGCACTCACCCCCAACTCCATGGGGCTATGCCTCAGCTACCTCAGTCAAGGATGCATGCAACCCCCAGCGCCCTCACCTAGTGACTGATTGTCCATCAATTTCAGCCCAAAGTGCTGCATCTCTGATGGTCCTTATGTGTTCTAAAGCTCCCTTGTGTCACCGTTCAAGATCTCCCTCTGACCAGTCCCATTTCCTCACTCTCTTGCTTAAGATTTCTCATATTTAATTTATACCCTTCCTGCCAAATTCTCACCCATGATTTTACTTCCAGAAAATAAACCCTGCAGTGGCACTTGATGTGTCCAAATCTTTGTATGCTAAATTAGATTACTAAAATATTATGGATAAGGCTCAACACTCTGGTGAAGGACTATCTAGCAAAGGGCTGAGATCAGAGGGAGGGGAACAGCCCACATGCCTGTTTTGTGGCTTTCACACTGATATTCTAGGATCTCCATTTTCACATTGTCACACTTCTCTTACAAAGTGTATGTGGGGATGTATGCCTATAATCCCAGCAGCTCTGGAAGCTGAGGCAGGAAGATGGAGAGTTCAAAGCCAGCCTCAGTAAAAGCGAGGCACTAAGCAACTCACTGAGACCCTGTCTCTACATAAAAATACAAAATAGGGCTGGGGATGTGGCTCAGTGATCTAGTGCCCCTGAGTTTAATCCCTGGTACCCCCACCAAAAAATAAAATTTAAAAAATATAAAAAAAAAAAAAAAACAGGAGTACTCTCTACTTCTTGTTCTCACATGCCCAGTTATCCAAGCTTAAGAGGACTTGCATTTACTCTGGTGGGATTCTTACTTCTTCCTCCAGAGACTGAAGACCAAGATTTCTTAGCTCCTCAATTATGCCTCTTTCTGCTTTCTTCTGTTTCTCCTCTGATGAGATCCTTCAAGGTAATATCCCAACAAACCTCCCTAGCCTTGTTCTCCCTTTCTAAATCACCCATTCTTGACAATTATTCCCATGAACATGAGCATGATGTAACTTAACGCATGTCAATATTCTCACATATTTCTTCTCCCCAAGTGGCATGTGCTCCCTCTTTTATATACTGTAATAATTCCTTTGCCTCCTTAAAATATTCATTCTACCTTCCTATCTTCTGCGAAATCTCCTTGGGTTCTGGTTTGGTGTTCCCCAGGTGCTCTAGCCTTCCTCCTTCCTGTGAACATTATGCTATGATTTCTTTTTTATGTTTCTCTCTTTTATCAGTCTATAAATTAATTTTGCACAAAGGAAGGATGAAAAGCATAATCATCTGGCACAGGGTACTGTGTGTGTTGAGCATTCAGAATTATTTGTGAAAAGCTAGATATATAAGCAAAGTGAATTCATGAAGAAATAATACTTTGTTTTCTGAGTGTCATGTTTCTCCTCTTCAGAGAATTTCTATCATTACTGCTACTATAGAACAACATTTCAGAGCTGAAAATACTTTAGCATTATCTCCAGAGGACATGAACAGTTTTTTTTGTTTATCTGTCTAAATGTGATGTAAGAAAATCCAAGTCCCAAGAAAGGGTGACAGGAAGACAGTGATCATGCAATAATTCAGACTACCTAGTGTGCAAAAATAAATGTCACAATTAAAGCTATTGTATCCATAGATACACTTATGACAGCAGTATACATGTGGCCTTCTCCCTGGCTTGATGGTAAAACTAAAGCAACTCATTCAAATAATATCTCAAGGCATAGATCTCATGAAAGTTCACCATTGAGATGTTGTTAGGATTTAGAGCACATGGAAGCTCAGTATCCAGGAGATGTTGAAAGATGGGTGCAGAGGTCAAGCACATGTGCAAAAGTGGTCATAAGGCCAAAGAGGAGAGGGCATCAATGCAGGGGGAATGAGATGGCAAATCAGAGACAGAAAAGGACAAAAAGGAACATTTTTACTTCTGAATCAGTGATTTCTTTCTGTGTGACTTTGGACAGATTGGTATCTCTGAAGTTATCTCTGATGCTCATCTGAAAATGGGAATAATAATATCAAATTCATACAAACGTGATGTCTTCTTTATCCTGTGTGGTGAGGATTGAATATATATTTGAAATTGTTAGCACAAGCAATATGGCAGTTATTGAAAACGTTCTTTGTGTCTGATGATAAGATAATGAAGAGCAAACTAAATTCCCCAGTCAGATCAGGAACAGCCCTGTAATGTTGACAACTGTATTTAGACTAGTGTTTCAGACCTCAAAAAAAGTCTGAACTCTTAAGTTATGAGAACTACCAGCAAAACTGTACTCCTTCTTAAAAAAATGGCAGGAGATTTGTGGGGATCCTTCTCCAGCTGAAATCACTCTTGCTTCAGAAATGATATTTTCCCTTTGAAAATAGACAGACTTATTTGTCTTGAATCTCTGGGATCCCCTCTGAGTACTTATCTACAGATGTGAGAATTACAACAATAGCCCAGAAACCTAGAACTAATCTCTGAGCTTCCAGAGAGATAAGTCTTCTTCCTCATGGCAGAGCCCCAAGTGATAAGACATCTGGGTTCCAATAGCCCTACGGGTCATGCCTGAAGTGCAAAAAATCTTCCCAGCACATCTCTAGGAGACAAATGGAGGAGACAGAAGTGTTGTCCTGTCATGATATAGGCACTAGAAACTAATCAGAAGACAAAAACATAGAAGAATTAAAGGCATCTTGCCTAGCAATTGGATCTCCTTTTCAGCCCACATTTCCCACAACAGTGATGATGGTAAACTCAGACAACTTGCAAGTCATAGAGTAACCTGTCTCCTCCACGTCTGTCTAGACAGCAGATGCTTCAGTTTCTATTCCATATTTTCCACATGGAAGGGAGTTGGAAGAGATGTGTAGAGGGATTAGAAACTGATTAGTTAACACAGTTTCCAGTTTCACAGAAGATATATCCTAGCTCCCTCTGATGTCAGATGCAACAACCAACCCTAAGTATTTAATAAGTGCCAGACTCCAGTTCTGGTAATGAGGCAGAGAGAGGCAACATAGCGATCTGATTGAGTTGGGATCCTGGAGCCTGGAATGAGCTTTGCTTTGCCCGTGGGCCTTTTATAAGGCTTTGGCAACCTACTTTTATGCTGTGTCTCAGATTCCTCATCTGTAAAGTGGGAAAAAAGCACCTGCCACAGTTTTTGCAATGATAAATGAATTCCTACAAGTTAGGGGCTGAGAACAATGCTTCAAACTTTCTCAGTAAGTTATAGGGATTATATACATTAATGAGAAGGTAGATAGTCTCCTGCTTCCTCTAAGCGCCAATTGAGTTCTATGTAGAACCTGCTGTCATCATTCCACCTGCTGTCTCTCACTACCTTCCTCCCTAGATGTGCCCTTTGGTACCCCTCTGCCTTTCTTTGCTTTCATCATAACACTGAATTACAGGTCCTGGTGTAGCCGCTCCATTTCCTGCATCTCTGTGCTCCTCAGTATCTGATCTTGAGCAGTCCTCCTTGGCCCACACTCAGATGCACAATTTCAGGTTATAATTCCAACAATATCTACTTTTCTGTCTATGATCTCGGACATACCACTTAACATAATTTGGCCTCAGTTCTTCATCTGTGATAGAGGATATGTTAATAAATTATTTATAAGATCATTTTATACTTTCACTTCTGTGATTTTATGCCTACAATCCATAAGTCATAGAAAAAAATTCAGTTTTATCTGACAGATCTAATATAAACAAAATAGATATTCTCTCAAGATACAAGAGGAGTTTGGCATTATCTGGACCCAAGTGTTATCAACAGAGGTATTTATCCTTGGTAAATTTAGGCATTAGTACCATGGGTTCAGGCTCCCTTATAACAATGCATTTCCAAGAACATTCCACTCTGCAAGACCGGAATTAATCAGTCTCAAAAGTGGAGCTCCATAACCTAATTATGTTATCACTAGGTCCCATTTCTTGAAAGTCATAGTATCTCAACTCCATATAGTATCCATACCATGGGAGACAGAAAAATCCTAGTATCTCCTTCTTCTGTATTTCAACAGAATCCAAGTTGCAGTGTGTGTGTGTGTGTGTGTGTGTGTGTGTGTGTGTGTATGAGCAAGTGTGTGTGTGTCCACATGTATATGTAAGTATGTGTGATGAAGTGAGTTTGTGAATGTGTTTGTGCATGTGTGTGTATGTACATGTGTGCGTGTAAAGGTGCAATCTCCCGAAACTAGAATCAAATGAAATGTACAAAATATTCCACATGAAAATCACTTTAAAAGCATTAGAGTTGAGCCCAAATTGGGAGCCCTGATGTTTTGTTGTTTCTTTCTCCTTTTAGCCTCAATATGGTCATTTTAAAGATCTCCACAGTGTTCGATGCTTTAATTTTCTTCCCTGTGTATAAGATAATTTGTTTTCAGTTGAAGTAACATCTGTTTCTGTAGATAATTAAGTTATTAGATGCCGATCAATTTAATAAAGCCACAAGGCTTTCCTGACCTCTTTATGCATAATCAATGAATTTAGATGCAAAATGTGAAAACTTTACTTTTTTAAAAAAATGATCTAAATACTCCATTAACATAACCATTTGTAGTAATGTGGTGCTTACAATCAGAGACCAAAGCAAACATGACAGAGTAGAAACAAAGATTATCATTACAATGTGGCAAGTGAAAGACCCAGTACGTGGTTGATCTTCCCTTTGTCCTTGAAGATCAGTTCCAACTCTTTATTATCTGAAAGACTTTATTTTATACGGCCTATGGTTAATGTTTCTATCCCACCTGTCATAATAACTGTCATTTTAGAGTGTTTTAAGCACTTTGCACAGCTAGTTCTCATTTAATCCATCTGGTAATCTTATTAATAATCACCAATATTCCACACTTTACAGAAGGCTGAAAGAGGAAGTACCCCATGGGGTCTTCCGAGGAGTAAGGATTTAAACCTCAGCCTCTGGACTATGGTATCTGACTTCCATCCTAAACCACACTTTCTTTCCTGAGAATCAATGTGATTGCATATAATGTAGATATTCTGGACTAATTGGACGTTTCTTTTTTCCCCAAGACTGTCACCTCTTGCTCCATTTCTTATATGTTGATCAGTGGTAATTTTTGGAATAGTATTTGGAAAAGCAAGCAGCATTGATTACTACAGATTTCAAAAGACATCATTCCAGGTTCAGGGTTTTTTCCTCCGGTTTGGGCAAATTGTGTGTCGACCATCTTTACCAGAAGTTGTGTAATTCACCATTTGACAGTGAGGTCAATGAAAGAATGAATCAGGATAAGATTAAGTAATACAGGTAAGACTTGTCATCAAGTGAGTCATCCACTCACTCAGGAAATGAAAAGATTTTCTTTTAAAGCCAAAAAAGTTGGCAACTTTAACTTTGGTATCAAACATGGAACTATAAATTAGCAAAATTACATTTTTGCTATCAAATCTAATATTTTTTGTTTAGTTTATGACATTATTTTTATTAGTAAAGGTGGTAGCAGTAAAGGACACAGTGTGGATAACTCACAAAAAAGTTATCTAGATGTGAGGCTACTTCATGGCCATCCAGGCTCAATGCTTTAGCCCCAGGTTCCTCAAATGTGAAAAATCGGACTTCTATCCTGTCTCTCACAAACAATTATATTGAGAATCAGTGAGAAGGTGTTTATCTTAGATATTCTGAAGAATATAAACTGCCAGATCAGTACACAGTAATATTTGGTAATAAAGTGTTTTTTGCTAATTTCCATATGGTGTTAGATTTCCATCCAATGGGAATCATGAGTTTCATGTATTCATTCCAAAATAAATGAATAATAATTTCCATCACTGAAAGATCAATGCAAATGAAGCTGTATTTTCTTTAGTAAATAATTTCTTTGAAAATGACAATGTAAATGAAACACTAATTCATAAATTTGCTAGTTACTCTTCCCTAATTCTGTCCCCTTGCCACATCTGTGAGAGCAGTATGCTTCTGTGTGACCACAGTACAATGCTAAGCAATTTTATCATCATTATTCCACAGCTATAGAATTAGAATATACAAGTTGTTGGAATTAACAAGAGGTGCCCAGAATGGGACCCTGTGACTCTGTGTCTTACTGTAGGTACTAAATATAATGGAAAGTTCACATGTAATTTTAATACTAAATATTAGATACTATTTTAGAGACTAAAAATCTTGGCTATAGATCTGTGTGGTGAGATGATGCTATAGATAAATATCTAACTATCCCTTTCATCTTTTTTTTGTAAACTCATAATTTCATTTTTATTATTTATAGGTTTTATAACACAAAACATACTTGTATACGTAAAGTTTTATTCCCTGTGTTTGGTTATAATAATTTTTTTTTATGTGAAGAAGCAGAAAATAATTCTCTGGGGGGAAGATACTGAAAGATTCAAATGGATCATTAAAAAAATCAGAAAACATTGTAAGAGCTCTCTGACTTTTGGCTTATAGGAAAGGTGAGTATAAATCCTGTATTAGTTTTGCTTGAAGCATTCTAGATTTGTGCCAATTTCCCTTGTGTTCCGTTTGGTTTACTGCTTTTGCCTTGACTTTTCACATTTGTACAAGGATTATTTTTTCAACATTCTTATTATATTGTTAAATTAAGTTCTAACTTATACACAAAAGTTTAAACATCATAAATGTACAATTTACTGCACATTTGCAAATGTGTGCACCTATGCGCCTGCTGCCCAGGTCAAGTCACAGAAAACATTTCCAGCAACTTACAGACTTCTAGGGCCTTTTCCAATCTGCAACTCCCCCAAAGAAAGTAATACTCTGAGCAGTAATTGCATAGATTTGCTTTGCCTGATTTTTAACTTTTATTCAATTAGAATCATGGCCAAGGATCATTGTTAAAGTTACAATAAATAAAACAGCATGAGTGTGCTAGACTTCCACTTGGTACTTCCAACTACTTCCATGGTCTTTTCTGGTTTTGTGTGAAACACGTGCAGTAAATAGATCTCACTCCATGCATATTTGAAAGACAATCTGATATAATGCATCTTTCTTTTCCACATGGCTTTGAGACACAAGGTAACTAAAACTCCCTTTTAAGAACTTGCCTGCCAGGAACACACATACGAGTGAAGTACCCTTAGACAGGAATAGTTGGCCACCTTTAATTTCTTTGCTATCAGGAGATCAGGACATATTCATTATTGTAGTACATGAGGACCATGTGGTATTATTCCATTGTCCCTGTCAAAGCCAGCAGGACACAAAAAGTCACCAGACCTACACAAGTTGGTACTAGTGAAAAATGAGTATAATCACTAGTTAAGTATACACGAATTGTGATGAGAAAGGGAAAATAATAAAGTTTGAGCAATCCTGCTGTAGAGCTATCTTACTGCACAGGTTTGGTAATTTATTACCTGGTACATAATTATGATTGTTTCTTATTATTTGGTAACACCTTTTATCTTATCTGGCAATAAATGTTTTCCGTAGTAATGAGCTCAAATGATTGAAAGTATGTTTGATAAAAAATTAAGTACTGAATTTTCATTTTTCAAGAATGTTGAGATGAATGTGTAGCACACATTAAATATGTGTCAACATTTATTATCAACCATGGGAGACAATACTGATATCACCAAGATTAAAATCAGAAAACACAAATTAGCTGAAGAAATATTGTCATCTGCTTCAAATATTGGTCAAAGCATATAAAGTTTTTGTTTTAAATTCTGAGGATCAGATGTGCAGCATGGTGCTTATACTAACAACATTCTACTGTACACCTGAAAATTTGCTGAGAGAATAACTCCTAAGCATTCTCATTTTTTAAAGAAAAAGATATTTATGTGAGATGATGCATGTGTTAATTGATTTTGGTAATTATTTCACAATGCATACGTGTACCATCAAATTGTCATGTTGTGCACTGTAAATACACACACACAGATGTATATAAATATTATTTGTCACTTATACCTGACTAGAGCTGAAAAAATAATTGCTATTTGAAGATGATGCCTAAAAAATGATTTCGTATTTGTATCTATAGATCTATATAGAAAGTTGTAAATATCACTTGGATGCATAATTATTTTTTTAGATCAAATGACCATTTATTTCAGCCAATCTCCAGATGATCCGCAATGAGTTCCACTTTCACACATTTAACCTTTGTGAAGCTCCTCTCATACTTGGTAGAAGTGACAGTATCTCATTCCCAAGATGAAGATATAAAAGATTGAGTCTTTCATTATGGCCTTTCTATCTTTGTCTCCCCACCTCTGAAGAAGCCAGGTTTCAATGCCCTAAGAATGTTCAGGCACTTTATCACCCTTAAAAGAGGTCTAAATGTTGAGAAAACAAAGTCTCTGGCCCATAGCCAGAAAAAGAAGAATTAAAACTAATCTTAGTAATGTCTTATAGGGGTCTCCTGGACTAAACACCGAACTATATTCTATACCATTAGTGGCCCAACTGGCTTCTCTAACTGCATCTTATACTGAAACACTGGATAAATAAATAATTAACAAACAAACAAACAATAGAGAGGAAGAGAGTTTCTGGATCCTTCTAGTTCATTTAAACCACCTTATCTGTAGTCTCAATTTAATAGTGCTCCTTAGTCTAAATTGGTTTTTCAAGCAGTATTGAGATTGTTAATTTTGTATTTGCTAATAATAAAACAGAAATGTTAAAATGTCAAACTATGTTTTTCAATTGAGATCAAGTAAAGAAGGGGACATAAAAAGTATTATATGACAAAAACCTCTTCAGTAAACAGATCAAGACTGAAGATATTCATGACGACTGTGATCTCTTAGTAGCAAACTTTGTGTTCCTATGACATCTCCATCACTGAACGTGCCCTGGCTTATCACTCTCTTAGCTTCCATTATTAGTGCCATTAAAATGTTTTCTCTGACTTGTGAAGTTTTAAAACTATATTTCTTTCTTTTTATTATTGATTTCTAGATTAACTACATTCTAGTTAAAGAACATATACTATATGATTTTAGTCAGTGGTTCATCAAATAGCATATGGTCAGTTTTTAAAAATGTTCTGTGGATGTTTTAAAATTATTTATATTCTATAATTGTTGGATACAGTCTTTAATACATATCCATATTAAGATTGTTCAAATTGTAGCTTTATTGATTTTTGTTTATTCTGTTAATTACTGAGAAACTACATTAAAATTTCCATTGCTATTTTGGGATAGTCAATATTTTCTTATAATTATTTTATATTTTCTTTATATGAATGGCTGATGTGAATGTAAACTGATAGTGTCTACTTTGAAACCAGTGTTGTGACATTACCTATAAAAATTGAGTGCTTTTATATCCTATGACTCAACCATTCCATGTTTTAAAAAGAAACACTTCTTAAAGTGTAGAGAAAGTTCAGAACAGGGGTATAATTATAATAGAGTAGAATGAGCAAATAAATTGTTGTATATTCATCCATCCATTAGAAATCACAGATCAATGAAAAATTATTTTTTGATACACTTAACAGTGTGAATAAATATTATAGACAAAATTGAAGCAAAGAAATCAAATACAAAAAAATGCATCCTACGAAACAACTTTCTATAGGTCAGAAAACAAGCAAACTAACATGGTATTAGAATTCTGAAACATCATACCTAATTACTTCCCACTAGGCTCTGGCTTTTAAAGGTTATGCACCTCAAAATTGAGGAAGATGGTGAGCAGAAGGGAGGTGTTTCAGAAGCACAAGGAGATGTGAGTAACGAAGTAATTTTGTTAAGTGGGTGATGAGTAAAAAAGGTGTATTTCTCTGTTAATTCGCTGAATGAAACATTTATGTGTTGTGCACTTGTCTGTGCATGTGATACATCAATTTAAAAACAATAAAAACCATGAGTTGCTGTTTGCCAGATTACGGGAGTATGGAGGGTGTCTTAATCTGTTTTGTGCTGCTCTTACTTGGTAGGTTAGTGACTTTGTAAGTAAAGAGGTGCATTTGGTTCAAGATTCTGGTGACTGAAAAGTCCAAACAGCATGGTGCTGTGG
The DNA here is from genome assembly GCF_902686445.1 of Sciurus carolinensis. Lineage (NCBI taxonomy): Eukaryota > Metazoa > Chordata > Mammalia > Rodentia > Sciuridae > Sciurus > Sciurus carolinensis. The sequence goes on along the minus strand of NC_062215.1, from coordinate 72,872,958 downwards.
TCCTGGTGAGGGTCCCCCTTGGCTGCATCATACCATGGTGAAGAAGCAGAAAGGGAAACAGCTATGTACAGAATGAACCACAAGCAGGAGGTGTTCTCTCTTTTTAACAACTGCTCTCAGAACTGATCTATTCCTATGATAGCCAACCCATTCCAGGAGACTGGCCCTAATTCATTTAAATGGATTGTGGCCCCATGACCTAATTACTTTCCGCTAGGCTTCATCTCTTAATGGTACTACCTCACCATACTTGGTACCAAGTTTCTAGCAGGTGAACAGGTGGGGGACAGGCCAAATTGAAACCAAAACAGAGGGGGATTCTAAACAGAGAAAGAAATCTAGGCCAAGGAGCAGATAGTAAATATCAAAGCCCTCATTGGAAACTTCAAAGACTTCAGCATGAACTGATACAAGAGGAAGGAATACAGTTAAACTTGGCAGACTGAATCATTCAGTTCTCAGCATACCATGTCTATTATGTGTCCTGCATGTTTCCTTCTCTGGGAATAACAGTAGAGTTGTCAAAATACTGCTGTGTTTTCTATACAAACAGAGATCATAATATATCTGATGCTCAAATGCAATTGAGGGCATCAAGCAATGGAAATCAGTGTTCTTCCAATATTTTTATCATATACTTATGACTATGCATGTGCCCTATATATACTGATTTTGTGATTCATAAATTCTATACATACTACTGATAATATACAACATAAATAAATGCATTATAAAACCTACAAAAGTAGAAAGTTTTAAAGTTGCATATGAATAGAAATTTCACTGTTTCCTTTCAGCGCTATAGATCACTTGAACATGCATCTTTGAAGAAGGGACCATGATGTCAGAGTGTGATGGGATTGCTGTTATTAAGAACTCTTTAGAGAGTTTATCAGACTGCACTGAATCTTCAAAAACAGTTTTCTGGTTTTAGAAATCATCAGTCTTTGGCACTCTCAGAGGAAGACAGTATGAGTCTTTGACACCAGTCCCTTCCCATTCTAAGAACCTCTGCTTTCCTTGGATTTACTTTTTGGTGCAGAATTTAAGGAGGAAAATTGTCTTGAATTGAGTCTTGGAAAAATGACTAAATTGTTAATGAACAGCATCAATTACAGACATTTCAGAAATGATTTTGAAATATGAGGGGGACTTTGGGGTGGAAATTTGATCTCATTTCTTAACTTGGATGATAATTAAAATAAAAGGTTTAAGTTTCTTCTGATTCACTGACAGGGACATTTATGTTCTGTGTACTTCTCTATTTGATACATTTAAAATGCAAATTTGAGAATGGAGAGATTGAGAACATCTCACATCATCATCTGTAATGGTGTAGCTGTTAAGAACATTAAGACAAAACAAAACAGAAATACCTTCTGTGTACATTTTCCTAGAAAGACCAGCAGGACAAGTTGGTAAGAGAGCAAACAAGGGAGCTTGCAAGTTAGGATTTCTGTTTATCTAAAACAAACAGGCCGTGCTCCTGATGCTACTCACCATATAAATGACTCTCAAAGAAGGCCTAAGAAGCCCAATGAATCCTTTGAATTCGTTACCATTTCTGTATCAGCAGAGGCTGAATTATGCATGAAGAAGATTGTAACTGAAATAAAGGCACAGCTTGCTCAAAGAGAAAGGAAAAAATGATCTTGACAGTTAATAGATCTGTTCTTACTTGAATGACACCAATGACATGCACATTTATACTTGAGTAATTAAATAGTATGTGTCAGAAAGTTAAAAAAAAAAAAAAGTGAAGCACTTCCAGTTTCATTTCCAACATCAATGTCCTTCCAACAAACAAACAAACAGACAAACAGAAAAAGCAGAACAAACTAAAAACCCATGACTCTTTTCAGTTAGAGAACTGAGATTTGAATACAAACTGCAGAACTGAAATCTAGAGTCATGGGTGAATTCAGAGAATTCCAGGTGATGTGCACTTACCTGGAGCATAAGCTGCTGGAGCCCTAAACTGATAGGAACACTTAAATGGTAACTTTGACAAATTACTGGGGATAGAGTGCTAAAAGGGAAAGCAGCTGTTTTTCTTTACACACACAACACTTAAGGCAGGACATGTGTGAGCATTTCTTTCACATTATGCAATTTTCCAACTCTCTGGGCACCAATAGAGTCTCCTACAATTCAATTTGATTATGACATTAAGTACCAGAGTTAGCAGAGTTAGGTTAAGGCCTCAAGTCCACAATACTGCCCCCACTTCAGAGGCCAGGTGCAAGTCCAGGTTGTTACCTGTGCTTCTGACCAACCTGTAAATCAGGTGTTCCCACAACCCCTCTTTCATTTTGAAAATTTACTAGAGTAGCTCACAGATCTCAGGGAGGCACTTTACTTCCTTTTTCTGGTTGATTATAAAGGATACAACTCAGGACAAGCCAAATGGAAGAGATACATAGCCCAAGATGTATAGGAAGGAACAGGGACTTCCATGCCCTCTCTAGGTGTGCCACCTCTCAACATCTTGATGTATGCATTCACCAGCCCAGAAACCCTCTGAATTCCCACATTTGAGGGTTTATGGAGGCTTTGATATGTAGGCATGATTGATTAAACCATTGCCATTGGTCAAAGTGAATTCAATATCCAGGAATACGAATTTCTTCTCTGTAGTTCAGGGATGGGGCTAAATGTTTGAATTCCCTAATTACACAGCTGGTTCCTCTGTCAACCAGACCTATCCACCAAGTGTTGCCTAGTATCAGTGAAGGTATTGTTGGAAGGGGCTTATTATCAATAACAAAAGACATTCCTCTTACCTTATCAGGAAATTCCAAGGGTTTCAGTCACTATATCAGAACTGAAGATGAAATTCAGATAGGTATTTCATATTATATAATAATATAGTAAGTGTGAACCAATGTAAGAGAGAAAACTACTGGGAGTCCTAGAGAAGCCCCAAACTTTTGTGGATTTTAAACTCTAGAAATCCAGTTTCTCACAGTGAGGATAAGCCCAAGTTCCCCTCATGCTGTTCTCACGGGGAAGGAAATGGTCATCATTGTGAAATAAGCTTAGAGAGATCTACATTACAAAGCCTCCAAAGTTTTCTCCAGAAGAGAAAATGTTTTTTACCAGACTTTTATTCCAACTGGAGGAAGGGCATTCTTTCCTTCCCAGTCCCTTCAAGATTTCCTGTCTTATCTAAACAAATACCACAGGGGGAAAAAAACACTGGTGGAGTTCATAACTCATAAACATCAGTACACTAAAGAACGGAGAATGAGTTGTGAGATTGTAGGCAATTCTGTTTTGGTAAAAGAGGATTCCCATCATAGAGGTGTGAGGTTGGTTGAGAACACAGCATCCAATGTGGGACAGATAAGACCAACAGCAATTTATTAGTCACATATACCCACAGTCTGGGGAAGGTACACATTGCTACCATGCAGGGTCATGTGGGGGTTTGCACCAGGAACAGAGTGAGTAAGTAGTGGTTGTGGGAGGTAGGTTTGGTAGAATCAAGAGAATGGGGAATTGGGTGGCCCCAGTGTCCTGAGGGAAGCTATTATTGGTTTGCTTGAATAATTCCTTTGACTGGCAGGGAACTGAAGCTCACAAAGGGGAAAGTAAGTGAAATGCCTTGTTCGTGGGTCATCTGGAACCTTATCCACAGAGGCAGAATGATTAATGCGTTCAAGGCCTGTCTGGTTTCAGGTGTCAGATAGCACATAACATGAATTTTAGGCTTTATACTATGTCTGCAACTCCCCACACATTGCTCCCACCCTAAGCAGTGAATCACAAATGAAAGAGCTATAGAAGGCAGGTTGTCTCTGAGGGTGAGTACTTAAGGTCGCCCAGAATCAAAAGAGGAGTCAAAAAAAAAAAAAAAAAAAAAAGGTGGTAGAGAAATTGTGGGCCTCTGGCACTTATACTACTTCATACATCAAACACAGAACAACTCCTAAAATGGATAAAATAAATCCTGAATTAAAGGCTTGATTTCCCCAGCTTCTTTTATCTGATAAAATATGCTTGGCCTTTAACAATAATGACAAAAATTTTTGAAAGGTATGACAAATTTTCAGGAAAGAAAATAGGAAAGATGAAGCATAAAGTAGAACCACTCAGATATACAACAAATAATGGAATCATCAGAAAAGACATTTTAAATAACTGGCTAATATGTTAAGGGCTCTACTGGAAAAATCTACAACACCCAAGTGGAGAGGTAGAAATTTTAAGAAAGAAATCACAGGAAATGCTAGAAATTTAAAGTATTTTAAAGGAAGTGGAGTATGCCTTTGATGGCCTCATTAATAGACTAGACACAGCTAAGGATTTAAAAAAAAAAAATCAGTGAGCTTGAAGATAGAACAGTAGAAACTTCCCAAACTGAAATGCAAATGTAAAATTAGAATTTAAAACACATAGATCAGCCCAAAACCATGAACCAACTTCAGTAATATAAATGCAATTGGAATATCAAAAAACAAAGGAGGTGTAAATGGAACAGAAAAAATATTTAGGTAATAATGGCCAAGAAAGTTCCAAAATTAATGATGGACACACTAAACCATATCCAGAAGCTGAGTGAACAACAAGTATCATAAACGGAAATACCAAAAACACTAAACTAGAAATGTAATTTTCAAAATACATATGACTAAATGTGAGAAACTCTTGGGGGCTGGGGCTGGGTTGAAGCACCTTAGCTATACAAAGACACAATTTTAAATGTTAAAGTAAATTGCTCATCAGAACTTAGGTAAGCAAGAATAGAATGGAGTGAGATATTTAAAGTTTTGACAGGAATAAAACCTCCACCGTAGAACACTACTGTCAATAAAATACCTCAGTGATGAACAAACAAGGACTTCCTAATACAATCAAAAATTAGGGAATTCGTAACTAGCTGACTTGCTCTTGCAAGAAATATTTTCAAAAGTTCTTAAGAAAAACAAAAAATAATATAGATAATAAACCCAAAGGTACTTAATAAATTAAGAGAATTTGGGAAGTAATAAATGAAAATATTTTATTTTCCTTAGTTGATTGAAGGATAACTTTATTTAAAGTGTGCATTGCTGTGACCAAAATGCCTAAAAAGAAAAACTTAGAGGAGGAAATGCTTATTGAGCATTTCAGTTTTAGAGGTTCAGTGTTTGATCAGCCAATGCCATTGAGGTGAGGCAGAACATCGTGGAGCGAGGGCATGGTAGAGAAAGTTGCTAAGCTCATGGCAGCCAGGAATCAGACAGCACACAGAGCCAGGGACAAGATGTATACTTCCCAAGGGCACACCTTCAGGGACCTACTTAACCAGCCACTTTCCATCTGCCTACGTTTATCACCAAGTATAGTAGTTCTTTACTATCCCACAAATATTTTGATCCACTGATAAAGTCACAACTTCAATAATCTAATTGTTTCAGCTATGGAGGAATATTCACCTCATATTGGGGGAAAAAAAAGTAATAATGGCAAGGAATAGGAAAGAGGAATGAGGAGTATTTTGTTATAAACTACCTGTACTTCATGTCAACTGGTAAGGTGCTCTGAAGGTAGATTTAGATTAATTAAAATCTATACTGAGAAAGTAATATAGAAACTTCTGGTTTTCAGTTCAATATGCAAAAAACATGGAAATCACTACTCTACACTGACAAATGAAAAAACTGAACACTTTGAAAAATCAACTGTTTTTAGAATCACCAGAGAAGGGAGGTCACAGGGCAAACCACTACCTCCAAATTGTAGAAGTCAACAGGTGAATTCAGAGCAGAAATCTACAAGTTCCCAATGTCTGAGGGAACCAGTGATAGGGTAAGGAAAACTGAACTATAATGGAGGGATTGCTGGAGACTCAATGAGGACAACTCTGAGAGTTAAAATCTCTAGAGGGATCATAGGGGAGCCTGCACACGTTTTTATCTATTAGGTACTCACAGTAAATATCAGGGAAAACTTCCCTCATGCTAGCTGCAAAGGAAAGGGCAAAGAAGCCATACTGAAAGGCACCAGAGAATTCTCTTTTTCTTAACAAAGGCTGCCCTCAGCTGAAATGATTTAACCAGAGCCTAAACAGTTGTGGTTTAATAGGGCCTAACTGGCCAAGGAAAGGGAAGTGTGAACTCTCGTCTATTCAAGGCTTCTATGCAGGAGGAGGGAAACTTCCAGTTGCAGTCCTTTCCAGCCATCCTATCCCAATTAGGGGGACAAGGAGTGGAAACAGGAGCACATGTGAAGCCTATGATCCAGAGGTACAGGCTACTACAAGACTGAAATCACTGAACTGGAGAATCCTTCCCCGTATACCACAGCCTACCAACACATAACTAAAGGTTTACTTACAGCAGTTCATTTTAGACACATGTCTAGTTCATTTTAGATACATCTCTAGCTATAAAAAATAAAACAAAATATAGATTGAAAAAACATAGAGACAGAACAAGTCTTAAAGCAGATGGAGATATGGCAGAAATGTTGGAATTAACAGGCTGAGAATTTAAAAGAACTATAATGGATATACCAAAGACTCTAATGGATAAAGTAGACTGCATGCATGAACACATGCACAATGTAACCAAAAAGATGAAAAGACACAAGACATGCCTAAGAAAAGACAAAATAGCAAAAGTGAATCCAACTATATGGATAGCAAATTAAAAGAAAATGAATTAATCAATCTAATTGAAAGATGCTGATTGTTAGACTAGATAAAAACCCAGATGCAGCTATATTCTGTGTACAAAAACATACTTTAGGTTAAAAAATGTTTTAAAAGTATGGAAAAATATACAGTAGGCCTCTGTATCCATGGGTTCCACAATCACAGTTTCAACTGTGCATAGAATATATTAAGAAAAAAACAACAAAACGAATGATATAATAATAAAAATAAAACCAATGTATTGTAACATCTATGTATATAGCATTTACATTTTATTAGATATTAAAGGTGACCTATAGAGGACTTAAAGTATGCAAACTATTTGCAAGGTAATATGCCAATACCACACCATTCTACATAAGGAACTCCAGCATGCAGGGGATTTGGGCATACACAGGGAGTTTTAGAACAACTACAAGTCAAACAATAACCATGAGAAAGTTGGAATGGCTATACTAATGTGAGATAAAATAGATCTTAAAGTAAAAAAGACATGCTACTAGAAAAACAGGGACACTTTATCAGGATAAAAGGATCAAACCTGTAGGTAGATATAGCAATTATAAGCATATAGAGACCAAACAATAGAGAACTAAAATGTATGCAACAAAAATGAACACAATGTAAGACTATTCAACAGAGTTGGAGATTTCAATAGCCCAGTTTCTGTAAAAGACAAAATAACTAGTCAGAAAATCAACATGTGAATAGAAGATTTTAACAGCAATATAAACCAATTAGACCTACCATATTTATAAACACTCTATCCAACAACCACATTGCCTAGGACACAATGTAGAACAAACCTTAATAAACTTAAAATAGGAGCAATACAACGTTTTTTCTCTGACAGCAGCAGAAAAAAATTAGAAATCAATAATAGATGGAAATCTGAGACACTGACAAATATGTGGAATTAAATAGTCACTCCTTATTATCAAATGGGTCAAAGACAAAATCCAAATGAAAATTGGAAAGTACTGTAAGATGACTTAAAAATGAAAAAGCAACCTAGCACTGATTGGATGCAACTGACACAAGGTTTAGGGGAAATTTATGGCTATAAATACTACAAAAAATCCAGTCAATAATTTAGCCATCTACAGCAAGGCCCTGAAAAAAGAAGAGCAAACTGAAACCCAAGTAAACAAGAGTAAGAAATAATAAAGATTAAAGCAAAAATCAATGGGACAGAATAGGAAAATAGTAGAGATAATTAACATAAGCAAATGTGTTTTTTATAAAATGCCAAGAAAATTGGAAAACCATTAGCTAAACTAAATTTGGTGGAGGAAGAAGAAAAAGACTCAAATAAATAAAATTGAAAAACAAAGGAGGGAATATTTATATTAATTCTGACCTAACAAACTTTTTTTGAAAGAATACTTGAAAATTTTCATGGAATAATGAAATAAAATAGCTTATTCCTGGAAACACAGGAACTATCAAAATTGATTCAGAAGGGAACAAAAAAATATCCAACTAACCTACATCAAGTAAAGAGAATGAATTAATAATAATAATAATTCAAAACCCAAGTCCTAATATTTTAAGTGGTGAACTTCATTAAACATTTTTTAATTAATACAATTTTAAAGAACATTCAAAATTAGAAAAATAAATTAGAATTAGAAAACACTATTCAGCTCATTCTATAAGACCCCTTTTACCCTGATACCAAAACCAAGCAAAAATATTTTGAAAAAATTATAAATGAATATCTCATAAATTTAGTCATGAAATGCTGAACATGATGTTAGCCACTAAAAATAATCCAGAAAGTTAGAAAAATCCTGTGGAATTTATCCCAGAAGTGCAAGATTGTGCTATCCAAACATTGGGTAATATTATACACATATCAGTAGAATAAAAAACAAAAATCATGGGCTCATCTTTATAGTCACAGAACTCTATAGACACAGAATAGTCACAAAACTCTGATACAGAAATCAAAGAAGATACAAAGAAATGGAAAGATATGTTATGATCATTGATCAGGCTCTCAACATCATTGAAACATTAACCCTTGCCAAATAGAGCTATAGACTCAATGCAACCTCAACCAGAAATCTAGCAAGCAATTAGTAGACAATGACAAAATGATCCTAAAAGTGTAGTGAAAGTCAACCTAGAGTAGCCAACATCTTACTAAAGAGAAAAAGTTATATTATTATATTATTTGAATTTAGGATTTACTTTGAAATTACTGCTATCCAGGCATGGTGTTGGTGGAAGAATAGACATATCAATCAATAGAAGAGAACTGAGTGTTCAGAAGTAGGGACACAGAAATATAGTCAGTGATCTTTCGCAAATGAACAAAAACAATTCAATGGATAGCTTTGTCAATAAGTGGTGTGAAAACAATTGGCCATCCAACTGTAAAAGACATAAAGAGGAAAAAATAAAAAAGTAAAAGTGAATGTAGACATACCTTAAAATTTGCAACTTTCCCCAAAATTAATTAAAATTAATAAAAGAGCTAAATGCAAATTGTATTTAAAAGATACATAGGAGACAATTTATATAATGTAAGTTTGGTAATGAGTTTTTGATGTAACAGTCTATGAAAGACAAGAAGGATAGGTTAATTAAAATTAAAAACTTCTGTTAAGAGAAAGAAATGACAAATTACAGACTAGGAGAAAATATTCACAAAACACACAAATAACTCTTAAGGCTCAACAGTAAAAAGGCAAATGTTCAATTTTAAAATGGGAAAATATTTCATAAAACACCTCAAGAACCTAGGCACATGAAAATAAGCTTTTGACAATATGCTTGATATCATTTGTTGTTAGAAAATTGAAAATCAAAACAACACTGAAATACTACTATACTACATACTTACCAGAATGACTAAAATCCAAAAGTTGACAATGTTAAAAACCATTAAGATTCAAAGTAACAAGAACATTTATTTCTTGCTCAGAGGAATGCAAAATAGTGAAACCACTTTGGAATCCAGCTTATTAGTTTTCTACAAAGCCAAACACCCTTTTACTACATGGTTCTGCACTCAGGTTCTTAGATCTATTTCTCTACCTAATTTGTAAGTTTTGTGCATTCAAGACCTTACCATGAATATTTATGTACCTTTATTCATAATCGCCAAACCTGGAAGTAACTAAGATGTTCAATAAGTGCATGCAAGAATAATCTGTGGCACTTTCTTGCCACAGAATGAATAAATGAGTTATCAGCTCACAAAATTACATGAAAGAATTTTAAGTGTATCATGCTAAGCAAGAGAAGATAATCTTAAAAAGTTATTTCATGTAGAATTCCTTTGATTCCAGTGATATTCTGGAAAAGATAAAATGATGGGTCACAGATAGAGAAAATGATCAACAGTTGTCAAAGTCCATCAGGGAGGGAGGGAGAGTTGAACAGGTGTAGCACAGGGGAATTTTACAGCAGTGATCCTTTTCCATGCAGTTCCATAATGGTGGATAAATGATATATTATATTTGTCAAAACCAATGGAATGTTATAGTAAAAAAGAGGGAAGTTTAATGTATGTAAAATTTTTAAAAAATAATATGAGGTCAGAGGATTCCAGGATGAAATGTAGAATATGACAAAAGAATCTAATAGAATATCACTACTGTTTAAAATAACCTTAAAAAAGGGAGTGAGAGAAAAAGGTGCTGATATAAGTGATTTCTTCAGTGAGTATATTCCAAGGGTCTAAAACACGAAGTTGGACTAAAACATTGTACTGTACTTGATAAAATTGTTTACCATGGAGGTACAGGTCATAATTATGATACCATTATACACTATAACTGAATGATGAATGGCAGATTTCTCGCTGTTGGAGTAGAAGATTAAAATAAGCAAGTAAAGAAGCTAGAATGACCCACGTGGATATGGACTCTACTCGTGACTTAGTCACCAGTACAGTTTAGGTTTAACTTAGCATATGCACAGCAAGTTGTATATAGGACTATTTATAGATCCACATATCCATAGGTATATGTGTAACCCATTGTGTATTTATGCATGAGTTCTAAATACCTATGTACAAATATCTATAAATACATAACCCCAAAACAAATGAGTGGACATGCACAACTTTCTTTGCTTCATTGACTGAAAGGAGGACTTAGAAAATGTTAGCAGGCAGTATTATGATAGCACCAAGATCTTGACTCTAACATAACGCTGTAGGAAGGGGAAACAGATGCTGAAGAAAATGGTTGATACTAGGGTTGAGGTAGTGTCTTAGTAGTTTTTTTGCTACAATAATGTAATGTCTAAACTGGGTAACTTGTAAAGAATATACATTTATTCTCCTATAATTCTGGAAGCTGGAAATCCAAGAACAAGGCCCTGGCATCTACTATAGGTCCTTTTGCTAATCCCATGGTGAAAGGTGGAAGGGCAAGAGGGGAACTTGATCCTCACATGGCAGAAGAGCAGAAGAAAAAAAACATAGGGGTACTGTTGGGGGCTATGCCATGCGGACTTCACCAAGATGGCACCTGGCAGCCATCCAGAAGTTGTTTTGATCACATCAGCCGTGAGGAAGTCGGTTAGCATAGACACACTCAGGTGCTTTATCATTGGCCGTATTCAAGTGAGTCCACGCACACAACGCGTGCACATGTGTTCCCGAGTGCTCCTGCTCATGCCTGCTGTTTTGACCTTTGCAGTGATATTGGGCAGCTGGCTCCTCACCTGATCTTCGCTTAACTGGCGTGGCCCTGCCCTCCACCTCCTGGAGGGAATATAAGCGGGCAGAAGGCAGAAGGCAAAAAGAAGTAGTCAGTAGGCAGAAGGCAGATGGCAGATTGCAGAGCGGAGGACTAAGAACACACCTCTAGGTTGCAGATCACAGATCGCAGTACACGAGACGCACCACTAAGAAGCACCTCTGATAGACAGCGCCTTTAGCATGCACCTCTAGCACGCACCTTTAGTTCGCAGGATGCAGGACACACCTCTAAGAAGAAGAAGCAGAACTCTAAGAAGAAATAGATCTCTGAAAGCGTAGCAAGCCTCTTTCTCTAAAACTCCCTCTCAAAGCCTCTCTTCCTCTAAAATCAAGCAAGCCTCTTTTCCTCTATAAGCTAGAGAATAAGCAAGCAAGCAAGGAAGCAGCTCAGGAATAGAAGTAGTTTATTTCCAGTCCACCTCCGATAAATACCCGCAAGATTGTTGCTGCAGGTGGCAACAGGATACTCACTGCCAGGGCCTTGTTTATATCTGCATTCATTTATCATGAGGTTGGAGCCTTTAAGATCCTACACACTTTTCATTGGGTCCCACCTCTCTTTACTGTGGTATTACGGATTAGGTTTCCACCATGTGAATTTTGGAGGGGACAATAACATTCAAACCATATTAGCAGGGAAAATAAGTGAGAAACACCTTGAAATGCCAGAAAGTAAGAAAATGCTTCAAAAAGAAAACAGTCACATGGAAGTGCAGGCACACCCACACGCACGCACACACACACTGATATGAGCATATGTCAAAGGGATGCAGGAGCTAAGAGTTCATTTTATCTATGCTGAAACAATTTGAGAAACAAAATAAATATTGTTGGATTATTATGCAAAGTGTAATAGGTCCAAGATGATATGGAAAAAAAAGTGAGATACATAATAAATGGGGTAGAAAAGACAAATCTCCTATGCAGAAAACTTCCAGATAATTTACATATGTCTATCCTTCACTTCCTATGAGTAGGAGAATGATTCCCACTCCTTATGTGTGGACTGCACAATAGTGATTTCCTTCCAAGGAGAATAGTATGGAAAATGGAGAAAAGAAAACTTTGTTGTGGAGGAATCTGATACACACCAACTCAGCCAGTTGATTCAGGTGAAAATCAACATGGATAAGTCATAGAGACAATATAAATTATTGATAGGATGCCAGGAATGGACCCACCTTTTGACCCAGTTATACCACTCCTTGGTTTATACCCAAAGGACTTAAAATCAGCATACTACAGCAGCCACATCAATGTCTATAGCAGCTCAATTCACAATAGCTAGATTGTGGAACCAACCTAGATACCCTTCAACAGATGAATGGATAAAGAAACTGTGGTATATATACACAATGGAATATTATTCAGCCATAAAGAAGAATAATATTATGGCATTCACAAATAAATGGATGGAATTGGAGAATATCATGCTAAGTGAAATAAGCCAATCCCAAAAAAACAAAGGTTGAATGTTTTCCCTGATAAGTAGAGAATGAAAGATAATGGGGGTCTGGGGGTAGGGAGTGAGAGAAGAATGGAGGAACTTTATGTAGAAGGAAATGAGAGGGAGTGGGGGAATGAAAAATGGTGGAATGAGACAGACATCACTACCCTATGTATATGTATGATTACACGAATGGTATGAATCTGCATCGTGTACAACCATAGAAACAAAACGATGTACCCCATTTGTGTACAATGAATCAAAATGCAGTATGTAAAAAATTAAAAAAGAAAATGACTATTTACCTTTCTGGTCTACTTCTCCAAAACAGAAAATCCCAGTCTAATCAGAGAAATTCCAAATGGACAACATCTTACAAAATACCTGATCATACTGCAACTCTTCAAAACTGTCAAGGTCACCAAAAATAAAGCAAGTCAGAGAGACTTGCAATCTAGGGAGCACAAGGGGCTTTGACTACTAAATGTGATGTGGTACCTTCATGGGATCTTGGATCAGGAAAGGGACATTAAGTAAAAACTAAGTAAATAGGAATATTGGGTGGACTTCAGTTAAGAAGCATAACAATAGAGGTACATTAGTTATAATAAATGTTATACTAATGTTAGATGTTCATAACAGGAGAAACTAATTGCTAGATATATGGAAAACTCTGAACTATCTCTGAAAAGTTTTTGTGTTTATTACCTTCATAATAGCAAATGAAGAATATGATAAAAGAATCTAATGGACTGTAATTACTGTATAAAATAAACTTTTGAAAAGGGAGTGAAAGGAAAGAAGGAAGGAGGAGGAAGAAAGGGAGAAAGGAAGGGAAATAAAGAGAAAAGAAGAAGAAAGGAGAGGAGAGAGGAGAGAGAAGACAGAAAAGAAGCAAGCAATCTTACCATGGCAAAAGATTGACATTTTCAACCTGAAATTTCAGTCTAAGGGGATTTTAATGTTTTTGGCAGCTCACAATGGAAGCTTACTAGAGAGTGGTTTGTGGAATGAGCCCTATTCCTCTCGTTAATTATTTATAAAAACTGCCCATCACTAGTCTTTCAGTATCTTTTTGTCCTTACATGAATGTGAAAGATCAATGCCACTTATCTAACAGGCATTCTCTAGAGATCTTGAGGTGCGGTTTATACGGGTCAGAAGGTTTGAACTCATGAAAAGCAAATATGTTTACTGTTACAACCTTTCTATCCATCGTGAGTTTATTTACTTCATTCTCAGTAATGTCCACTCTACCCTTCACACCCAAAGTTTATTCTTCTCAGCAGAGAAGAAAAGAGCAAAATAGGAGGCAAGTTTTTTGCACCATTATAGCGTCTTTCAAAGTTTTGTTTCCCTGAGCATACATAGACAGTAACTATTTTGCATGTGCATGCCTCAATGTGTATGTACATGTGTATAAGCTTATGTATTTTTAAGCATTAAATTACCTTAGGCTTATGTGATTAGGCATTTTTTAAAAATGTACATGTAACCTACCTGTAATTAGCTTTTCATAACAGTATTTCAGTCTAGCCTTTTAAGAATTTAATCCTCTTAGAAAAATTTCACTACCCTATATCATCTTGATCATTATTTCTCATTACAATATTAGAAGGTAAATTCTATAGTAAAGTCATATTACAGCTAATGTCATGAGTTGTTTCTCAAGTCAGATTATAGGATCAAAATCGGATACAATTAACCAATGATGCAAGTATATGTGGTTTGTATTCACTGACACTCAATGCATCTGACAAACCAGATTTTCCCTCCACAGTTATAAAGAATTACAATTATTACAGATAAAACCATTGGCTTGTGGAAGGAAAGAAGTATTTATTTAAATAACTCTTTAATATCCCTGTAGTATATGAAGTTGAAGGTTTTTAATGAAGTAAAATATCATGATATTCCTAATCTCAATTTGCAGTTGATAAAACTGAAACTTTGAGAGATTTTGGAACCTCAATGAGTTAAACAAGGTTATATACTATACATATACGTGTGTATTATGATAATGTTAGTATATGTTTTATATATTATACTACCTATACTAATGTTTCATACACATATATAATATCAAGTTGCTAAATAAGGATATATATATATATACACATATATATACAATATATATGAAACAACTTTATGTATACATCAACCATATGCATTCTCTAATGGGGAAAATTCTCAGTACATGTGTTTGCATGTGTGTATTTAGATTTTTTTTAATTTAATTTAATTTTTTTTTACTGTAAACAAATGGGATACATGTTGTTTCTCTGTACATGGAGTAAAGGCATACCATTTGTGTAATCATAAATTTACATAGGGTAATGTCGTTTGATTCATTCTGTTATTTTTTCCCTTCCCCCCACCCCTCCCACCCCTCTTTTCCCTCTATACAGTCCTTCCTTCCTCCTTTCTTGCCCCCCTCCCTAACCCTAACTCTAACCCTAACACTAACCCCTCCCACCCCCAATTATGTGTCATCATCCACTTATTAGCGATATCATTTGTCCTTTGGTTTTTTGAGATTGGCTTATCTCACTTAGCATGATATTCTCCAATTTCGTCCATTTGCCTGCAAACGCCATAATTTTATCATTCTTTATGACCTTAAAAACCAATAATGACCCAGATTTCCCATTCAGAGCTGCGTCTTTCTAGCATCTCCCTTCAATGTCACTTGTGGAAAGTTGAGAATAGAATGAAGGGAAAAATTCCAACCTGCCCCTCCACCACTGAGCAGAGGAGAGACTTCAATGAAACCCTGTTACTGAACAGGACCAGCACTAAGGCCCAGGGGACAGTAACTCTGGGAAGCAGTTTTAAGAAAGTCACTATCACTGAACATGGAGGAAAAGGGAAAGAGACCAGTTACAAAGAAGATGGCTTATAGATGGAGTCTGCCCATAAGAGAAAAACTTCCAGGTGCAAAGCATAGCAGAGGCCAAGGGCAATTCTACCACTAGAAAGCAAAAGTGTTGGGTGCTCTTTACCTGGTGACGAAGTCCCTGGTCTTAGATACAGCTGGATCTCTTAAAGTGGGATTTCTGAATCTGATGATAAGTGTCCAGTGTCTGAGTCTAGGAAAAGAGAAAGTTGAACAACAGAACTCAGTCACAGGGCCCCTACCAGGTTTGGGTATTTATAACCAGATATTCTAGGAGTCCCCCACAGTGAGCCACAGCAATCTGGAAACGACCTGACTCAGACAGAAGTTCAGGAGTCTCCTTCAAGGAATTGAGGAGAGTTTTATTATCTCAAGATCAGCCTGAAAAAATATCCTTTAGCCATATCTATGTGGGCATCTACCTTTTAACAAGTCATTATAACAGAACTTTGAGGGGCAAATTTGTAGGTCCAGTATATGAATTAAAAACCTGCTACATATTATCTGCAGGAGCACATCTTACCTTCTTGAGACCCAATTTTCAAACTTTTATAATGAGAATAATAATACCTACACCTCAGGGTTATTGTAAGGATTAAATAAAACAGACGTAAGAAGAAGCAGAGTATTGGTCAACATTAAATGTCCATGAATGCTATTTAATTAGCATTTGAATATAACTATTAATATAATATTGCTGAAGTAAGACAGAGGAGGTTGAACACCTGAGCTATTTTCAGGAAGCAGGTTTATTGACTGCAGGTTCAGAGGTGGCTCTCACTTAAGAATTTTTCCTCTGAACAAAGATTTTGGAACTTTTTTGAACTCGATATCCAGTGTGTGTTGCGGGGGAGTGTGGGACTTGGAGGAGTACATAAAAATAAGTTTTTTTCTTTGAGTTCTCAGAAGTGCTTTTTGTTTCATTTCTTAGAATAGTCAGAGGTCTGTGGCCAAACTTACCTCTCACAAGACAGAGCAGAGCAACAGGAAATAGGGCGCCTAACCACACTGAGCCTTTCTGCAGAGATCTTGACTGATATTTTATTAACAAGAACACTTGTGTTGAAGGTCTCTGGAGAAGCTTAATAACGGCAAGGGTCTTTTGAATGGGGGTCTTTGGCCTGCTTCAATACAGTTTGAGCATCCCTAACCAGAAAATCAAAAATGATCCAAAATCTGAAATTTATTGAGCATCAGCATGACATAGGTGAAAAATTCCACAACTAATCCCATGTGGTGGGTTTCAGTCAAAACACCAGCACACTAAAAATACAACCTGAAGTTCTCCTCAGTGTATAAGTATAAGGTGTATATGAAACATAAGTGAATTCTGTGTTTAGACTCAGGTCCCATCTCCAAGGTATCTCTTTCAGTATATGCAGACACTCTAAAATTTCAAAAAAAATCTGAGATCTGAAACCCTTCTGGTCCCAAGTATTACAGATGAGGAATGCTCACCATTTTTCTGTTGCTGACAGTTGTCAGTTGTCATCTGTGTATTTAGGAAACATATCTTCTAATATTCATCTGTTTTCCTCTGGAGCGGGGGAAACTGAGTATGAGACATGAGAATTCAAGGTTGCCATGCTACTTATTTATACTAAGAATCTTCAGTTCTGTCTCCCCACCACAGTCTCTTTTCTCTCTTTCTTCAATGATGAGAAAACTGAGAGCAAGGTACAGGATTTAAGGAATTTAAGGCAAAAAAAAATAATAATAATTCTAGATTTGAGCAAGAAAAGACAACATCTTCCAAACAGGTTATTTGCTAAAACAGAAAACTCTTTGAACCTTTTTCATAGAGAAAATTTTTAAAGAATTTATTCCTTTGTTCTTTGTCCCCAGTTCTGAATTTTCCATCACCGTCCCATTGCCATTTTATGATAAATTCTTGACACCAAGATATGGGATCATTTATGAGACTGCAGGAACATAGCATAAAAGGGCTAGAAAAAATTAATCGCTCATTTTGATTTAGTCTTCTCTTCTGCCCAGTAATGACTTTGGATCCCATCCTATTGACCTTCTCTGCTTTTGTTCCCATCAAAATCGATACAGTATGCAATGTCATAAATTTGCTTTGGCTGGCTTTCAGTTCATTGCTGGACCAAACGTCCCCCATGTGAACTGAGTGATAATGAACTTATGGGTGAGGCAGCCTCCCTTAATCAGCAATCATTACAATGGGACCAGGTTTTAAAGTAAATGACAAATAGGCAGTCTCAGTGCTGTGGGGTTTGGGGAGTTATTGATCAAGAAACAGCCTTGAAAACTTAAAACTTTACCTGAAGCTCTATAGGTAATGATGTTAGCTGCAAAGTATGAGGATCAAAATAATTTTCTTAATAAGATTTATTTCTGATGGAGCGAAGCAAATATCAATAATTTGTGTAAATTGCACATAATGTTTCCTCATTGAAGTGGGGCCCATCCTGTTACAAACGTACATTATACGTGTAAAAGAGCATGAATGTAAATTTTAGAGAAAAAGAAATCTGAACACCTACTTAGAGTCTGCCAACTGAGAAATACAATATTTTAATATCTGGAAGCATTCATACCTTAGGTATTAGTCTACATTGAGGTTCCTTCCCTCAATCTCAGATATAATTGCAAATCTAATTTTCATGATAATAATTCCTTTTCTTTTTATTATTTTATCATTTGTAGATGTATTCATGAATAATATATTATTTTATATTTTGAATTTTAATTGATGCATTAAATTACACAAAATAGAGGGAATTCATGTGCAAAAATTCATATTTGCACATGGGCATAACATTGAATTTTTAAATTATTTGTAAGTGCGATCAATATTAATTGTCTTCTATGACTTTCTACTTTTTCTTGAAATCATTTCTTTGAGTTTGACTAATATGTTTGTGATTGTGATCCACTCATATTGTTTTGCAGTAGTCCGTTGTTTGAATAAGCCACAATTTTTATTTTCACTATTGACAGACATTTTCAGGTTTTGTGTTTGTTTGATATATCATTATTTAAAAACTGTCCCAGATGTGTTCTTGCACATCCCTTAGTTTGCATATCTTAGATCATGAATGAATCTATTTAAGGTTCAGGTGTTCCTGAACCTTAGAATTTGTTGAGCTTTATGGCATAATGCTAAGAGGTGGGGATTCATTTACACTCTTGTTAACAAAGAGATGGAGCCTTCTATTGTCCCCTGATATCTAAAATGTTCAGCACTTCATAGCTTTCATAGTTCAGCGAATGTGTTAAATACAAAGCTGTACCTAATTCTGGTGCTGGTTTGTTTTAACGAGAACTTTCTGAAAAACTTAAGAGATCAAGCATCTTCTCTTTCATTTGTGAGCCATTTGTATTTCATCTATGCATTATTTGTTTATGTGTTTTAACCATTTCTTTACTAGGTTGGTTCTTGCTCATTATTAGAAATGTTTAAATATATTTTGGATGCTAATATCTCTTCAACTTTGTGACTTATCTTTTAATTTTTCATGGTACCTTTTTCAATGAACAGGAATTCTATCAAGGGTAATGTGATTTCAAATTTAACAACCAGGCCAACACTTTAGTATCAATCCAAAAGTTTGTTTAATAGTGGAAAATATAGGTCATTAAGTTTACTCATCTTTAAGGGTACAGTTCAGTACTATTAAGTGTACCCATATTGTTCTTTAATAGGTCTCAAAACCTTTTTCATGCTTGCAGCATTGAATCTCTATAACCTGTGAAACACTGATTCCCTCTTTCCTCTCCTCACAGCCTTTGATTTTTGACTAATACAAAGAGTTTATTTGAGTGGAATCATACATTGTTTATACTTTTATGAGTGATTTATTTTGATTAGGATATCATTGGGATTCATCCATGTCACAGCATGTGCTAAAATTTCTTCTTAAAGCAGTATAATATACCATAATATGCACATACCTTGCTTTATCAATTCATTTGTCAATTGAAATTTAGGTTGCTTCTACTTGTTGACGATTGTGCCTAAGGCTGTGCTGAACTTGAATGTGCAACTATCTCTTTGAAATCCTACTTTCAATTCTTTTCTATATACCCAGAAGTGGAGTTGCTGAATCATATGGTAAAATTATTTTTAATTTTTTGAAGAACCTCTGTACAAGTTTCCATAATGACTGTGCCATTTTACATTCCTATAAATAGGGCACCAGGATTCCAGCTTCTTCACATCCTAATGAACCCATTATTTTCTGTTATTTTATAGTCACCATACTGATGAGTTACCGTTAAGCTCTGTTGATTGTGTCTTTTGATGATAAGAAGTATTTAAGTTTGGTATAGTCCCACTTGTCTATGTGTATGTTATTCCTGGGCTTTTGATGTAATATCTAAGAAATCATTGCCCAATTCATGTTCTAAAGATTTTCCTCTGTTTTCTTTAAGGAGTTTAATAGTTTTAGGTCTTACATTTAGATCTTTAATTCATTCTGAACTCTTTTTTACATGGTATGATGTAAGTTTCCAACTTCGTTTTTCTTCATGCAGATATCCAATTTTCTCAACAAAATTTCTCAAAGATACTGTTTTTCTACTGTGTGATCTTGGTGCCTTTATTGAAAGTAATTTTGCCATATGTGTGAATTAGGTTTTAGTCATTGTGACCAAAATACCTGCCAAGAACAACTTTTTGGAGGGAAAAATTATTTTGGCTCATGGTTTCAGAGATTTAGTTCATGGTCAGCCAACTCTATTGCTCTTGGTCCAAGATGAGACAGCAAATTACCACGGAAAGGTACAGCAGAGGAGTGCTACTCCAGTCAAATCAGCCAGGAAGCAGAGAGGAAAAGCGGAAAGGGTTGCAGTGAAGACGAATGCTTCCAGGGAATGCCACTACCCACAGTGACCCACCTCCTTCATTCATACCCCAGCTGCCTATGGTTACCACTCAGTCAGTTCATTCAAACTAAGATGGCCTGATAATGATAAAGCTCTCACAATCTAATCATTTCACCTCTGAATATTTCTGCATGAACACAGGAGCTTTGGGGTACACCTCATATTCATACATGAGAAGGTGTATTTCTGGGTTCCCCATTCTGTTCCATTGTACCTATCTTTATGCCAACACTGCAGTATCTTAATCGCTGTTTTCTTGCAGTTCATTTTGAAAGAAGATAATTAAGAGGTCTACAAATTTATTGCTCTTTTCCAAGACTGTTTTGTCCTTTCAGGGTCTGTTGAGATTTTATATGAATTTTAGATTTTTTTCTACTTCTGAAATATTTAAATTTTGAAACTGATCATATTGAATCTTGGATCCCTTTGGGCTGTATGAAAATTTTAGCAATATTAGGTCTTTGAATCCAAAAGCATGAAATATAATGTCATTTATTTTTATCATCTTTGATTTCTCTTAACACTGTTTTCCAGTTTTCTGTGTGCAGTTTTTAAAACTCTTTGAATAAAACTCTTCCTATTTGACCTTTTTGGATGCTCTAGAAAATGGTATTTTTTCTTTAATTTTCTTTTCATTGTTAGGATATAGAAATTAAATTAAATTTTGAGTGTTTTTGTTTATTGATATTTATTATGAAATGCCCCTGTATTTATCTTTAATAATTATTAAATAATTATCTTTAATGATTTATTAAAGATTCTTCAGGATTTTCTACATAGAGAATGTTATCAATTATAAATGATACAAAAATTTGCCAGTTTTCATTGCTGGGCCCTGACCAGAAAAAATTAGAGAGAAAAAAATTTATTTTGGCTCACAGCATAAGAGGTTCAGTCCATGGTGGGCCAACACCATCATTTTGGTTCCAAGATGAGGAAGAAAATTATAGGGGAAGGGCCCTATAGAAGAAAGCTGCTATCGTCATGGCTACCGGAGAGCAGGGGAGGTGGGGAGGTGAAGGAGATGCAGGACAGGTATACCCTTCCAGGACACACCCACAGTGACCCATTTCCTCCAGCCACAACCCACCTACCTGCAGTTACCACCCTGTCAGCCCATACAAACTAAGGCGGACTAATGAGATTATAGCTCTCACAATCTAATCATTTCACCTCTGAACAGGAGATCTTGGGGGGTTCCTCAGATCCAAACCATAACAGTGCATGAAAGAAAGTTTTAGCCCATGAGTTCACCTTTTATACAGATTCGAGGGCAAATATCTTCTGACTTTTGTGTTACTTCTATTATGTTGTATTTCTTTTTTTTATTATTGTTTATATTTGTTCTAATTAGTTGTACATGACAGTAGAATGCATTTATGCATTTTGATAAATCATACATAAATGGAGTATAATTTCTCATTTTCCTTTTTTTTCACTTTTAAAAAATTTATTTATTTATTTTGATTCATTGTATACAAATGGGGTACAACTGTTGTTTCTCTGGTAGTACAGGAAGTGAAGCCAATCATACATGTACATAGGACAACAATGTTTATCTCATTCTGTTATTTTTCCTTATCCCCATCCCCTCCCAACCCTCTTTTTCCTCTTTTTCCATCTTTCCTCCATTCTTGCCTCCTTCCCAGCCCCTGTTGTGTATCATCATCCACTTATCAGAGAGATCATTTGACCTTTGATTTTTTGGGATTGGGTTATCTTACTTAGCATGATATTCTCCAACTGCATACATTTACCTGCAAATGCCATAATTTTATTCTTCTTTATGACTGAGTAATATTCCATTGTGTATATATACCACAAATTCTTTATCTGTTCATCAATTGAAGGGCATCTAGGTTGGTTCCACAATCTATCTATTGTGAATTGAGCAGCTATGAACATTGATGTGACTGCATCACTATAGTATGCTGATTTTAAGTCCTTTGGATATAGGCCAAGAAGTGAGATAGCTAGGTATTATGTTGTATTTCTAGGAGTTTATTGTATAAACTATTGATATTTATTATAATATCTTCTATATTCTTTGTAGTATACAATTTGTGTGATGTTCCTCTTTTGAAGACTATTTGTACCTTTAATCTTTTCTTCATTGGTTTATCTTGCCATGAATTTATGCATTTCTTTAGATTTTCCAAAGGACTTTGGGCTTTGTTGTTTCTACTGTTTTAATTTTTTCATATTAGTTTTACTCTCACCTTTAATATTTATTTTCTTCTATTTTGCTAAACACTATTCATCTTCATTTTTAATTTGCAACTTTTTGTTTTTATAACAAAATTTGTTAATGTCTTCTAAGGAGAGATTCTTATCCTTTTCTAGTTTTGATTTACAATATTTTCATTTTTGTTGGGTTTAGAAGACTTTTAATTGCCCTTTTGGTCCATGAGTTTGTAAGAAGCTTACTTTTAAATTTACAAATTATAGATTTTTTTCCATTATTCTTTTAAACATTTCTTTCTAATTTAATTGCATTGCATCTTTGTGTTCTAATATTGGATTATTGCAAGTTATGTTTATTTTTCTTCTTTAACCTTATTCCCATTTTATTTTATTTGCCCTCATGTTTAATGTTACATATTCTTTATTTTTTCACCAGTGTCCTGAATTTAAACATGCACACGCACACACACACACTATAAGTTATTCAAATTATTTGTTTTATACCTAAAGAAGTCTTATAATATTTTTAATTTGATTACCTCTTTAACCTCAAATTATGTTGTTTCTCAGTTTTTCTTTTGATTTTTGACTTCTATTATGTCATAGAAGAAAATTTTTTGAATTATCCTTTTCCTGTTTGGAGTTCACTGGACTTCCTTAAGCTAGGTTTAGTGGAATAAATAAAATGTGATACAAGACACAGTGGAATCCCATCAATAAAAATAAATGAATCATACACAGAGCAACATAGATGTAATTTGAATCAATAAAATTTAATGGAAAAAAAGTAAGAAAAAAGAAAATAAATATACTATATAATAACATTTAAAAAGCATATTTTCTCGAATTTACACAAAACAGTTTAAAATAATGGGCAGTTAAACCAAAAATGTACACAACAAAGATTTTAAGTTAGTTGCTTATAAATGTAGGGAGAAGGAAACAGAAATGATAAAAGAAAATAAAGCCTAGATACACAAAAATATCAAGCTAACAAATTAATAAATAGGAGGACCTGGCTTTGACCAAAGTGATAACTTATATAGAGATGAAAAATGTTATTTATTCAAACTTTACACCTGATGCCCAAAATTACAGATATGCGAGTGTACTATGTGCGCACATTCCATTTGTACAGTCCTTCATCAAAAAGTTTTAACATAAGTATACTGGTTTGTTGCTTTTTTGCTTAAACTTTTCATGTTTTATATAAAAAGTTCTTCCTAATTCTTCCTTCAAATTCCCCTATATTTTCTTCTGTTAAATTCATACACATACATAGATAAGTGCATATACATATATTTATGTATATATACATATAAAATTTCATAATTAGGTCTTTAAATCACCTGATGTACAATTTTGCATGTGATCACGGGGTGTTAAGTGACATATCATTCTGATTTTCTACTACCACTGACAGTAAGAACTTAATGGACTTTCTCATTTTTAAGATGTACTGTGTCTTAATATCTTTCCCCACAGTCTTTCCAGGTTTGGTCCCCAGTTAAATAATTCAATAGTAGCTTATAGTGAAGTGGAAGATACTTCCTTTTAGCTAATTTTTTTTTTTAACCTTAGTCCTCACTGGAATACAACTAAGGCAGAACATAATCACACACCAGCCTTGAGCAAATTTTTAGGCAAGATATGGGATTTGGGCACAATCCGTTCTATGATATTTCACTAGTGACTACATAAACATTGCAATAAAAAGAATGGGCATATGACCTATAGAAATAAGGATAAAGCTGCCCACCTCAGTTAGCATATCCATGTTGTTCTATCCATCATGACTTTATCTTCAATGTATTCTATTCAATATGTCTTTACCTTCTTCCCTCCATGAATTCTGCTTGGTTTTAGCATAGCTTCAAAACTGAAAACTGCTTAGTTCAACATATAAGTGACCAGGAAGATGAACCAGTAAATTTCGGCCTTAATCAAGTAGACCTGCCTTCTCTCTCTCCCCCCAGCCTTTCTCTCTCCACTCCCTACTCCCTCCCTTTTCCAGCAAATAAACTGGTCCATTGGCCTTTCTTTCCTTTTTGCCTCTGTCAATCAGAGACAATCTAGCCTCTCTTCACATATCTGACAACTTCATCTACAGTCTCAGCTTTTATGTCACTTTGTTCAGGAAACCTCTTTGTCCTATCTGTGATGGTCCTACAAAGAAAGCATTCCCCCTTCACTCCAGTAAATTCCTCTTAAATGCCTGCACTGGGACCACTTTTGCTATTACTCTAGAAGGATTCAACCCTTGCCCCTCAACAAACATAGTATAAAAAATAGTACCCCATGGATAATGCCTTGTCTTGCATTGCTGTTGTAAGGATCTGGAAAGTCCCCCAAATGGCCATGTATTAAAGGCATAATCCCCAGCCTGGCACTATTGGGAAGTGGTGAAAATTTTAAGAGGTGGAGCCTCATTACAGGTCTTCCAATCATTGGACTGCACCCTTGAAGACAATAGGTAGACCAGTCCTTCCTCTTCCTCTCCCTTTTCATGTTTTAGACATAAAGTGAATGTTTTTTCTCCACTTCTTGCTCCTTGTGATGCATTGTGAAGACAGCCCCAAAAGCAATGAAGCCAAACAACCATGGACTGAAACCTCCAAATCTATGAGCCTTTACCCCTAATAAACTTATTTTAATCATTTGTTGCAGTAACAGAAAGATGACTAACACAGAGACATGGGGTCTCTCACTCATGTGATGAACTAAAAGTTTGGGCCAGGCAAGTATGGGGGCAGCATGGATGGTGAGTGTCATTTTCCCAAAATGCCTGCCATAGATAGAGTGACCCTGGAGTCCCACACAAAGTGGCACAAAGATCACTTATAGGAGTCACAGAATCCAAGTTAGAGAGAGAAGGCCTTCTTGACATAACACATGCAAACATCTGTACTTTTTTTACTTATTCCCCCTCTGAAACATGTTAGCATGCTGAGGGCAGACATTGTATTTAAGTTATTCATTCTGTATTTCTGAAACAGTACATAAACAGACAAAATGCCTAAAATATTTAATGAATAAAGGATCAAAACACAGAGACAAGGATGTTTTAAGCAGAAGATGAGAGATTAAGCCAGGTGTGAACAAATTATGACTTCTGTCAGGAGGTGTGCAGCCTTGAGTAAGCACTGGGTGTGCAGAGCGAGCTAAAGGGTTAAACCAGCAGTCGTGGCATTTTTATTATTAACTGTCACTTATAAGATAACTGTGACTTCCTTCCCTCGTTTTATCCCCACCTTCTCTCTACCTCTTACCCCACCATGGTTTCTATCCCCTGGAACCGATGGGCCCTCTTTGCATTCACCGCATCTACCCCCTGGCTTCTCAGAATCCCAATCAAGCTGTCTAGGTCCTCTTCCTCCCGTCTGCCTTCCTATAGAACACTCTCACGTCTCCATCCTATCTACTTGCCACATCCCATAAAAAACAAGTGTTTATCCCCACAATGCTCTGGCTTTAGAGTCCAAAGAGGTGCTTCATAACCAAGGACACTGAAGAGGTAGAAGGGGACACTACGGTTTAAGATGCATTCACAGTTAATAAGAAATTACCATCTAATTAATGATTTATATAAGGTCATTTGCTCCCAGAGTTATTTTGAAGAATTATACTTAAAAGAATAGTAATTTAACCCAAAATGAATGCCTGGCTAATGGAATTTCAAACCAATCACAGACTATTGAGACAGAAGTTTTGGAATGGAGGTGTGCAATGGGGTGAGGCAGGTGGTACCCTGCAAATCACATCTGAAAAATGTCAGTCGTGGACCATAGCCCCCCAAAGTGTGACTTCCCTTTTGCTGCACTCCTGAATAGAATTTCACCATAAGCCTAGTCCCAGGAGAACATAAAAGTAACTTCTGTTGGTGGGTCTATTCATGGAGCTTGGCTCTACCAAAATCCTGTGAACTAAATCTGGGCTTATTGTGTGGTGAGATAATGTCAGCTTTTTTCCTTGTGACTGTGAGCTTTGATGAATGAGTACTAGACTATCATGATTACAAACTGTGAATTCAATCAGGGAAAGATACATTATCAACAGTCCTCTTCCTTATTTCCATTCTAAGTAGTTTTCTTTAAAAAAAAAAAAATAAGACCAAAGAATGCCCTACTAGTATGATACAGGAGGCAAAATATTCTCCTTTTCCTTTTTATTAACCCAAATACAAAATTCTCAGTTTTGTATTTCAGCATTTAATGAGTGCCTACTATATGTTAGCTATAGTCCAAGGTCCTGAAACCATACAAAATATACAATTCTCATGCCTTCCTTAAGTATGCTGTGAAATGACAAACATAAATGCATAAGAAAAATGGCAAAAAAAAAAAAGTGTGGCAGGACAAGATGATGCAAACCATTCCGTCAGCTCTTTCTCACAAACAGCAACTGGGACGCATTGGAAATAATGCAAGAGGCAATGAATCATCCTTGACGGTGGCAGAGGTAGGAGAGGAAGATGAACTGGTTTGGGACCTAGGAAGGAGGAGCAGGACAGCAGCAGAACATCGTGGGTTCCCTCACCTAACAGAAGGCATCTGCATTCCCTTAATATTTCCTCCTAGGATCCCAGGAGAGTCCATTTGACATTATCAGAAGAACCCAAAGTCACAAGCAAAGGGTCCCAAGTGGCCAGTAGAAGTAACTTTTCTTTTGTCCTAAGTCTGAGATTTCCATTCCCCTCCCGGAGAAACAAAGGTATGCAGATGGAATCAGCAAGAGGAACCTGACTACAACAAGGAGTCTGTCCAGAAGGTCCTTTCCACAAGCCTGAGACTTCTTCCCTGCTGAGGGAGTCCAGGGAAGGTGAGAAGAGCCAGCAGGAGGAATTAACACCAACATTATGGTATCTTGTCCAGGAAATATGAGAGTTCAGAACAATATCCATTTTATTTTATGAGGCCAGCATTAAACTTATACAAAAGCCCAGAAAAGATGGTATAAGAAAAGGAAGCCAGAGGCCATTCCCTCTCATGAATGTAAACATTCCTCAGCAAAACATTAGCTAATGAATCTGTCATTGTTTAAAAATAATTATACTCCTTATATACAGAATCTAGACTAAAATAAGGGTGAAAAATGTGGGCACATCCCAGGAAAATAGAAGACAGATCAGTGAAATAGAGGAAGGGGATTGAGGGACAGGAAAAGGAAGGAACAGTGAAATGAATCTGACCAACAGTCCTAAGTACATATATGAATAAACCAGAGTGAATTCTGCCTTTATCCATCATGCACTAATTGAAAAATACTAAATACATAGAAAAAAGATCAGTGAAGTACAGGAAAGGGACTTGTGGAAGGAAGGAATGGAGAAAAGGCGGACGTACTAAGGATTGAATTACAGCAAATTATATTCCAAGCTTGTGTAATTATGTCAAAATAAATTCCAATGTTGTGTATTATTATAATGCACTAGGTAAAAATAAATAAAGTAAGACTGGTTCAACATTCAAAATTCAGTGAACAGAATCCAATGTATCAAATACCAAATTAAAGATAGATTAAAATAAAAGGATAGAAAAGGATGTTTCAAACAAATTATAATAAAAAGAAACCTGGATTGACTATATTAATAAGAGTAAAGTAAAATTAGAAACAAGTAATAGTAAAAAATATAAAGGACATATTGTCTAAATATAGTGACAAGTAATTCAAGAATACATACTAATTACAAATTCATGTGCCCTTTAGAGTTTCAAAATACCTGAAGCAGAAATTGATCAAACTAAAAGGAGAAATAGACGAATTTATAATTACAGTGAGAGATGAGACGTCAACAATAAATACTCTCTAAGCAACTTATTTAAAAAAGTGAACTGAAAATTATTAAGGATATTTACCAACTGAACAACACCATCAATCAACATGACCTAATTGACATTTATAGAACACTTTACCCAATAACAGCAAAATATATATTCTTTTTGAGTGCATACAGATATTCACCATGATAGACCACACCTTTAGTCATAAACAAAATTCAATAAGTTTAAAAGGATTCATATCATACAAAATATGTTCTTGGAGAAAAATAGAATTAAGTCAGAATCAACAGCAAAATAATATTTAGAAAATATTCATACAAGTATAGAAGCTAAATATATTTCTAAGAACTACAAGGAACAAAGAGGAAATCTCATTGGACATCATATAATTCTTTCTATTAAATGGAACTCAAGACACAATATATTAAAAATTTATGGGGTAAAACAGAAGCATTTTTAAAAGTTTATAATATGAACTTGTAGAATTTAATAAGTGCATTTATTAATAATAAGTATATTAATGATAAATGGATTTATTGATAGATATAGTAATAATAAATGATCTATTAATCCATTTACTAATAAATAAAAGGAATAATAAAATGTCTAAAACAAAGATTTAGTATTCAAATTTAAAGAATGAAAGAGGAGGAACAAATTAAACAAAGCAAGCAACAGGAAAGAAAATAATAAAAATTAGAATAAAAATGGAGAAAACAAGTAAAACAAAATTCTCATTGTTAGATAATTAGAAATGATAAATTCCTAATCAGATAAATAAATAAATATCAGAAATAATATAAAGTAATACAAGAAATTCAATTGTGAATAATGTATGACTCATTCAGATGATAAAAAGATAATAAGTTAATGTCAAGGGCAATTTTATATCAACAAACTTGATAACATAGATGAAATGGATGAATTCTTTGAAGTCCACAAACTGCAGAATCTAAATCAGAAAGAATAACAACAAATAATCCTTTTCCTATATACAATATTTAATTCTTATTCAACTACTTTTTTTTTTTTGATACTGGGGATCAAATTCAGGGCCTTGCGCTTGCAAGACAAGCGCTCTACCAGCTGAGCTATCTCCCCAGCCCCTCAACTACTTTTTAACAGAAAAAAATTCAATCATATATAAATTCACCATTAAAATATACCTAATATTTAAATAAATGATATTTAAAATTTTTACTATTCTACTAGAGAAAATAAAGAAATCCATCCTAATTTATTTTATATGTTTGGTCTCATACTGACACCAATATAAGACAAAATCAATACAAGAAGTGATAAGTGGAGACCAATATGATTATAATCATATACATAACAATTCTTAGAGAATGATTAACAGGTGGAATCCAGGAAAAATAAGGATAGTACAACATGAACAAGTAGAATTTCTCAAGAAATGTAAGATTGGTTCCATATGGAAAGTCAATTAATGTGGTCTCAAATCATTAATATAAGTCCTTATCTGAAACAAAACTAAGTAAAGAAGGGCAAAATAAACCAGCAGACAAAGCAGAAAGAAGATAGCTCTTAAGTTTTTAGAGACAGTTTTTTTTTTTTTTTTTTTTTGGGGGTGCTGGGGAATCGAACCCAGGTCCTTGTGCTTACAAAGCAAGCACTCTACCAACTGAGCTATCTCCCCAGCCCTGAGACAGTTCCTTATGAGAAATAAGACAAGTGCTTATTTGAAGATAAGATCAGAAAGCAATAAAAGCAAAATTAAACTGAAAAAGTTAATGAAATAAAAAGCTGATCACTCAAGACTGACAACAGTAAAAATGGAAGTCATAAAGCACCAGTATCAGAAATTCAATGGTCTAGCACTACAAATCCCACAGCAGCAAGGACAACCAGGGAATATTAAACACAACTTTGCATTCATAAATTTGACAACGTAGGAAAAATGAACGAATTCTTCAAACAAAACTTAACCAAGATGACATAGATGATCTGATAGCCCTGTATCCATTAAGGAAATTAAATTCAAGATTAAAACCTCCAGAAGAAAAATATATTCTCCAAGTACATATAGTTTCACAGATTTAAAGGAATTTACACAAAATCACTTCCAGGAAACACAAGAAGACAGAACAGTTCCCAATTCATTTCATGAACCAAAATTAGCCTGATACCAAAAAGTTAAAAAGGCAACACACAAAAGGAAACTGCAAGTCAATATCTCTCAGAAGGTCAACAATATATTGCCAAATTTACCCATCAAAGTAAAAAAAGGAATGACCTCCATGACCAAGAGTCATGCTTTTCCAACCATGCAAGTCTTCACCTTTGACCATCAATCCATGTGATCAAGATATCAGCAAACTAAGAAAAGCCATATTATCTTATCAGTTGATATAGAAAATACCTTTTCTCCCTTTTAGGATAAAAATTCTCAACAAATTAGGAATAGAGGGAAAGTATTGTAACCTGACAAAGAGCATTCCAACTTGATCCATTTAGGTCCAAGTACCAGATATTATTCTGATTAGTGATTATAAGGTCTCCCCTCCTTTTTTCATGGATACTTCAAAAGACCAAGTTCAAACACAACCTTTGCCAATAAGCCTTCCTTGAATGACAGACTTTTATTTACTAGCTGATTCTACATTTAAGAAATATTTGTGCCACAAAAAATACATGTAATACTATCCATTGTTATTGTTCCTTATTATGTGGTATTAGCTTTTTACTTTTGATTTAATATTCTTTGTTAATTTAATGACAATAGAAGATTCTAAAAAGCAAGGATTTAGTAAACAGTTTTTGAACTTTCTACTGAGCCTCCTGTTATAATAAACAAATCTCAGGTTCTGAGTAAATGCAATTAAAGTAGGAAGAGAGTGAAAGAATGAGAAGAAAGTAAAAACAATGAGAGTAGAATAGTACTTGTTTGTAAGAATATGTTTATGATAATTTACATTGTATAACATTGAGTCAAATAATTTCCACAGTTGCATTTACTTCACATATAAAATAGAGAGAAATATACCTGTCCTAATTATGTAAAGAACGACTGGACTAAACTAGATATGAAATGTTGAAAAGAGAAGGAGACATGATCTTGAGATGGATGGCCTATTCTAGGTTTAGGGAAGGCAGATACCCAGTGAAGCAGGCAGCACTGGGGGTGTCCAGGGTGTAGAAGAATTTAGGGAAGATAAATGGAATTAAGGCAGAGGGAATATGGAAGTGCAGGTAACAGGGGATCAGTGAGGAGAAGCAAGTCTGTAGGCTATGTGTTATTCAGGGTTCTCTGGAGAAACAGAACCAACAGATAAATACATAAGTAGATCAAAGACAGATTGGTTGATTGATTTATCAATGGGAATTGGATTACACAATTATGGAAGCCCAGAAGATTCACAATATACCATCAGCAAGACAGAAATTGAAGAAAACTGGAGGTGTAATTCAGTCCAAATAAAATGGCCTGAGAAGCAGGGGAGCTTGAGTGTTATTCCCAGTCTGGGGCCGATGATCTGAGAACTCTGAAAACCACTGGTGTGTTCCAGAGTTCAAAGACATGAGAGCTAGGACTCTGATATTTAAAGGAAGAAGATGGATGTTTCAACTCAGAGAGAATTCTCCCTTCCTATGAGCATTCTATCCCAGCCCTCAATGGACTGGACAATGCCCGTGCACAATAGTGAGATGAGAGCTTCTGTAATGAGTTTACTGATTCCAATGCTCATCTTTTCCAGAAACATTCTCACAGACACATTCACAAATAATGTTTCACCAGCTAACTAGGCATCTCTTAACTCACTCAAACTGATGCATAAAATTAAACATCACAGGCAGGAATTTCCATAAAAAAATATGAAGCGATCTGCTTTATGAATGAAGTAGAAAGGAGGACAGAACTTGGACATTGACCACAAAAGATGAAAAGAAGTAAGTGAATACCTGGATATGATTTGGGATAAGAGGAAGTTTTCCTATTGAAGTAAAGATGCATGAGTTATTAATATACTTTAGCTATGAGTGTCAAAGACACTACTAAAACTAACATAAGTGAAAGGAGGACTTGATTGACTCTTATAACTGAAAATACTGGGAGCCCAGTTTCTCTTAAGATCTCTGTGGAGTGGAAGTGAAGGAACTATTTTCTCCCCCACTCAGTGGGTCATTTAGCATCTCTGTCTGCTTCTCCCTATTTTTCTGGCCTTGGTGTCTTCTACTACAAGCTGGATTTCTCCACATGGTAGCAAGAGTGGAGTAGATAGGACAGAAATGCCTGGGATGTCAACAGACCATAACTAGTATCATCTCAGATGGGAGACCATTGTAGAAATTGGTCTCCCTCTATCTCGAAGTCCATATTCAAATTTAGAAAAGAAACTCTGATTATCTCAGCTTAGTTTACATATTCATTCTTGGACTAAACTCTGTGTCTAGAGAGTATTAAGTTGAAGAATGGACAAGTTTAGCTTCTATGCCCACTGTGGGAAAGCAGGGAGATTCTAATACCAACAGATTCATTAGAACCACATGAAATAGAGAAGTCACAATTCCCCAAAGCAATATGTTTTTACTGAAAGGAAGAGGGAAAGTTGAATGAAAAGAATAAAATTGTGTGTTCTATAAGCAAACACAAATACAGCACATAAACAATGTATGAGCCAGCCACATGGCATACACCTGTAATTCCAGTTACTTGGGATGCTGAGGCAGGAGGATTACAAGTTCAAGATCAGACTGAGCGACTTAATAAGACCCATTCTCTAAATTAAACTAAATTTGATTGAATTAAATTTTAAAAAGGACTGAGGAGCTTGGTAGTATAGGACTCCTGGATTCAACGTGTGTACCACACATAAATTAATGAATTACTGCTTGAGTTGTATGCCCCCAGAATACTAGATAAACCTTCCCTGTGATGGCTCCCTTACCACTTCAGCACACTTCTTCCTTGTGTTTCTCATTTTCCTACTCTTGTTCAGTTGGTTCTGAAGTTTCTCCTTTTTCTTCTTCCTTTTAGTTCTTATAGGTTGGTGTCTCCAAGAATTTAAATCTATATTCTCTTGCTTAATTATCTCCATAACTTTTATAGTTTTATTTTTTTACCTCCTGCAATATGAATTCTAAAATCATCTGTTTCCTATCATCCAAGTGCTGTTTAACATCTCTGACAATTCATCCCAGGCACATCTAAAATTCAAGGTGTCAAATAGCAAATTCATTGGATCCCCTTTGGTAAGCCAATCCTTCACACATATTCTGTCTTATTTAGAGACACCCATTTCCCAAACATAAATTACAGAACTATTCTAAACCCCTCCTTCCCTTTCCAACACCAAATAATGTTATCAATAAAAATGTAAATGGTTCTTGAATCTGTCTCATTTTCTCAACTTGATCATCAGTCTGTTATTTTAAGCCCTCAATATTGCTTTTCCTATTACTTGCAGTCTTTATTTAGATACTCTTAAGGAGTATTTGAATCAACACTGGACATTATGTTTGTGAGAGGAGGAAAATGACCCTTGTTCTCTTTCTTGTGCTTCTCTGAGGTGCGGTAGAATAGACAAATCTCAAGAATAAAGGGAGAGAAAGAAAGAGAGAGAGAGAGAGAGAGAGAGAGAGAGAGAGAGAAGAACAAGGGAAAGGAAAGGAAAGGAAGAAGAGGAAAGGAAAGGAAAAGAAGGAGAGGAGAAGGGAGGAGGAGGAGGAAGGAGGAAGGGAGGAGGAGGAGGAAGGAGGAAGGGAGGAGGAGGAAGGAGAAAGGGAGGAGGAGAAGAAGGAGAGGGAGAAGAATAGTAGTAGTAGTAAAACAAGAATTAAGAAGCAGGAGCACTGCTCCTTAACAATCTTATATAAATGGCTGGGGTGATTGAGAAATAACTCGGGAAAGGGCACTATTGGGATTTTGTGGAAAAAGAACAGAAATGTTAAAATCTCCGCAGAGCACAGAATAGTGTGACACAATGAAGAATTGCCTCAAACGAAATGGAAACTGCATTTCTATTGGTAAACCAATATCCTAAGACAATGATTGAACTGCATTCCTGAGTCAACTGACTCATGCATAATACTTAAAAGAAATATACTGATGTGTGGTCTTTCCTTCCACTCCTATGGGTTTACATTTCTCTCTTTGTACACAAACTCATACATCCTGCCATTATTTTGGATCTATTCATCCATGTATTCACTTATTTATTAAAAGACTAGTTATTAAGCAATTACTGTGTATCAGGTACTTTGCTAAGTGCTGGGTAAAGAACAACAATGATGCAGTTTCTCCCCTGTGGAGCTTAGAGTATTGTTGCAGACAAAAAGAAACCAATAATTATACAAATAAGTGAAATTATAGCTGACCAAAAAGGCATAAAAGGAAGATACATGGAGCTAAGAGAACATAAATTAAATGGATTGAAATTCTGTTCCTGGATTCAGGAAGTAAAGAACACTTTCTTGTGTAAATGACAGTATTGTTTGGAGCAAAGCAAAAATAGACGTTTTAGATCAAATAGGTTAAGATTGCATTGACTGAGCAGAATGAGTGATTTGGTCTCTCATCAGAGGTGATGGCAGAAGACATGGAAAACAAAATCTAAGAATCTGATACTAACTCAAACAGAGATGCAAACCCATGCTTCAACTCTGGTTTCCAGATTTCCCAACTAGAGTATCAGGCTGTCACACAAATACTTATGGTGGAAACTCTTCCTACCTGATTAACATGTTCAACACCCTTAATGGTATGATGTCCAATGTAAACTGATTTCTCTGTTTAAAGGACTTTGCATTGATGCAAAGTCTTAGCAAGAAATGGAAACAAGTTTGAATCTAATTAGAAGCACTGACTCATCTAGAATAGGACTTTGCACTCATTTTGTGTTGTGGTCCTTTAACTGGGATTCGTGCCTCAAGTTCTGCCAGTGATTCTGTCAGTGATTTGCAAAATTGTACCTCAGATTGGCAGCATGGCATCATATTAGAATTTGTTAGAAGTGAAAATTTCCCAACTCCATCCTAGTCCTGCTAAATCAGAAATGTTAGCATTGTAACAGCCACTGGTGTTTTAATAAAAACTCAAGGTGAATCTGATGCATACTCAAGTTTCAGAACCAGTTTTTTAACTCATTTTCCACCCATCTTCTGTAGGAAATACTTTGAAGGTTCCTCAGCCAAGAGTCATACATAGTCAATGAACTCTGTAAATCAGATCCCCTCCCTTCGTTTTATCCAACCCTCTCAAGGATAATAGTAGTCAGGAAGGTTAGTAACTTAATTCTCTTCACTGTCACATTCCTAGCTTGTAGGACAGTGCCTGGAACATAGAAGGTACTCAATAGTTGCTGGTTGAATGAATATGATACATGTCTCTTTTGATTTCATTTTCCTTCACCTCTCATGCTCAGTGTTCCAATTTATTTTCAGCTGAACCTGTTTCCTTACAGTTCTTGTAAGAGTAAATCACTGATACCAAATGGAGGATAAACATTGTGGTTCCCATTGCTCACTACCCATCCTCTCCCCCGCCCCCTGCCCCCACACTCCCGCCTTAGGGGAAAAGAGTCACTGCAATAAAAGTGAGCTATTCCCAGTGTGATTTTTAAAACCTCATCATTTCCCCCAGCAAAATGTCAAGAGCTATTTGGCTAGAAACCCGTAACTTGGTAGGTAATAAAATAAGCATAGATTTGAAAATCATGTCTTAGGACTAAAGGACTCAGAGGAATTTTAAATAAATGATTTATCTAAATGAGTAGATGTATTAATTACTGCATCCAGAATGTAGCTTATCTATTAATATGCCTAGTGAATTCAATGATATGGTTCTTTCCTAAAGTATTTCTAGCCATCAGGATGCCTTTCAGATAGGATAAAATGCCCACTCTATGACCAAGTGAGATATCATCTAGCAAAACTGCACCCTGGTCTGAAAACATATGGGCAGAGAAGAAATTAACAATGGGAACTGGAGGGGCAATAAACATATGACATTATCACTAAGGAAATCCATTTAGATATTTAAATTGAGCACTCTAGCATCTAGCTGTTAAAATGGACCTATGATCTTTCCGTTTCAATTAAACTTTCCTTATATTGATTACATGTTTAACCCTGTAAGAATTTTAGGAAATATTTCTCTTTCAAAATATTATCTTATTTCCCCCCAAAGTATTATATTTAAATCCTTTCTTAATTTCCAACTCTCCTTTGTCCTTCTTCCTTTCTTTTCTCTCCCCACAACTGTGGAACTTACAGTATTAGTTAAAGAATCCTGAGAATCTACTACCTTAGGCAAGTACAAAAAGAAAAACACATAAGATTCTTTCTTCCAGAAAGTTCCTAACTTTTCAAAGAATTAGAATATTTTCAAATGATTAAACTTGCTGTTAGGTGGCAGAATAGCATGATGGTTAAAGGCATCAGTACTACAGTCACATACCCGGAATCAACTTTATGATGTGTTATGTTTCAGCAGTTCTTTAATTTTCTCATATGTAAAATGGGAATAATAATAATATTTTGTACATATGTGATTTATAATTATTATGAATAATAGAAGAAATTACATAAATGTTATAAGAAGAATCTAAGACCCATCATCAGCTCTATGTAAAAGTGAATTGTTTTTTTAAATGTGGTGATAAGAAGAAATTATATGAAATAAACATCACTTCTGGGATGCTGGGATGGAGAAATGACTCACTTAATTTCTTATGTAACAGTGTCAGCATTTAAGTGCCAGTGTACTCATTTATTTAATATGTGCAAAGTTCTTTAAGATAAAGAGATGGAGTGTGTTTGTGTGTGTGTGTGTGTGTGTGTGTGTGTGTGTGTGTGTGTGTCTGTGAATGTTGTATATTTAAGTGTGTGTGTTTATTTCATTCCTTGGTTCTAAAAAGGGCTCAAGTGAGTGGATCTCACTTGGTGTCTTTCAAATAGTTAAAAATTCTGGAGCTGAAGTTATCTGAAGTTTACTTCACTCACAAAGTGTGGTACCTAAATCAGAATGACTGGAATAGCTAGCTGGAGGATTGTAAGGCATCAACCAACTTGATCTTCCTCGTGTCTTATGCTCTAGAGTTCTCAGAATATTTGTATGACTTATGGTAAGTATCTTTCCATATAATGAACATTTCAAGGGAGACAGAACAAGTTTCCAATTCTCTTAAAGGCTAGTTCCCAAATTTGTAATTATCCCTTCCACTAAAATCATTATAGCAAAACATATATACCCATATTTATAGCAGCACAATTCACAATAGCCAAATGTGGAACCAGCTTACGTGTCCATCAACAGAAGAATGGATAAAGGAAGTGTGGTATAAAACCACAATAGAGTTTTATTTAGCCATAAAATAATGAAATCATGTCATTTGCAGGAAAATGAATGGAACTTTAGAACATTAGTTTAAGTGTAATAAGCCAAACTTTGAAGGTCAGGGTTGCATGCTAGAGAGGAACAAAGAAAACAAAGATGGAGAGGTAGTCTCATGAAAATAGAAGGGGTATCAGTAGAGTAGAGGAAAGGGACTTGGGGAGGGAGGAACAGAAGGAAAATGGAAATACTGGGGAATGATATTGGCCAAATTATATTGTTGTACTGTGAGTATATGTGAATATGTAATGACAAATGCCACTATTATGTACAACTATAATGCACCAGTAAAAATGGGGAAAAAAAAAAAAACAATGACAAGTCAGACCAACTTTAAGAAACTGGAAGATTAGGAGGTGTGTTCAGGGAGAGACAAAATTCAAGATGGCCACCTCAGAGACAAGTCCTCAAAGTAATGATTTACTAATCTTATTCTACAGAGGATAAAATGTAAATTGAAGGGAAACTTTCCCAAAACCAAACCAAGAGTTGAGGTACGCACCCCGTTGACCCCCATACTGCATGCAAAATCACTACGATGTTCCTTACCCAGGATATGATGGAGCTGTGGGGAAAATCCTGACTTGAGAGCTGATCCCATTACTACTTTGAATTTGCTGCATGATGTTGAATAAATTCAATCCAAGCTCTGGGTCTCCATGTCCTTTTCTGTATTTTAATGGGGTCAATTAATTAATCAGGTAGGCAACCTTAGAGCTAGGATTCTGGAGGTGAGACAATCTGTGCTTCACCTCCTTGACTTACTGGTTGGTAGACGGACTTCTTGATCATTAGAACCATCAGCATGTCAACTCCATGTTCATGTCAGTTATTAACTTTGCAGATTTCCTTTCAAGAAAGACTGCTGGGACAGTTGGGAGTACTTTCAGCCACTTCAGAGTCTACCTCAGCTGCAGAAAGCTGCTTAACCCAAGGTTATGCACTTTCAGGAGGGTCCACATCCAATGACCAATCGAGGCATGAGTGTCACAACCTGGCTATTCCAACTCATCCTGAAGATAAGCCTAATGAACACATCCACTTCAGAGCCCCCCGTGGGATTGACTGGAATTGTTAAAAGGTCTAGCATCTCAACTTCAGCTTCTACAAAACCTTACCTGCTTCCCATCTGCAAGGACAGTCCCTAATACAAATCCTGCAACTGAACTCTATCTGAATCTGCTTTCCAGATCACACAGTCAAAACTGTTCACACAAGTCCTGTAAAGATGGATTTTTCAAAAATCATTAATGGAGAAAAGGGGAAATCTGTCTTTTGGTTCCCAGT
This sequence comes from Sciurus carolinensis, assembly GCF_902686445.1. Taxonomy (NCBI): domain Eukaryota; kingdom Metazoa; phylum Chordata; class Mammalia; order Rodentia; family Sciuridae; genus Sciurus; species Sciurus carolinensis. The sequence goes on along the minus strand of NC_062215.1, from coordinate 72,833,798 downwards.
TTCACACAGGAAGAAACTGGCACTTGGAGATGAAAAGGGGATTTCTGTATAACAGATCAAGTGATGGTAGATACAGGGTTGCCTAACATCGTTGCCCCATGTTCGTTCCAGTTTTCATGGAGAAAATCCTAAAGTTTCCAAGATAGTTTTAGTTGAGTATACTTTGGATTTCTGTAATAATTAAGTGAAACTTCATGTTTATATTCTTATAAACTTTTAGATTTTAATGCATTTTCAAGTCACAAAAGCTCTTTTATATTCCAAATGTCTGATCATTTGCTTCTGAAAATATAATAAATATCATCTACACGTGGAACCCAATTTTTATAGCTTTTCAACAAATTATATACTTATTTCGGCCTTCTTTTCCTGTTTTTGATTTCCTGTAGAGATGAAAAAATCAATATGTATTTTAATCTACCATTATTGTCTGATTTACCCTACCAGAAGAGAATGGTTTAGATCAATGCTTCTCAAACATGACTATACCTTTAAATCTCATAGGAAACTTTTCAAAATACAAATTCCAGAATTATCTTCTTTCAAGTCAAGTAAGTCAGAATCTCTAGGGAAGAAATACAGACGTACTGTATTTTGAAAACTACCACAAAGACTCTGAAGTATAGTCAGGATTAGAAATCATAGGTTTGATTATGGCTGCCTAATATACATTAGATTATCTTATTTTGAAGCTGTATAAGAGTACATATTAAAACTGTAGAATTCCATTCACTCGTTCATTTATTTAAAAAATTTTTGCCTTCAACAAATATTTCCTGGGTATTTCCCATGTGCCAAGCATTTAACTAAACCTTTGAAGATTAAGCAATGGAAAGTTTAGTCTTTCATTTTGATGAGTAAAATTTGTAGTAGAGATTGGGCCAGGATTGGCATGTAAAAAATAATTACACTTCAATAAATAAAAAAGTAAATAAACTTCAGTAAATATGTACAGTACTATGTACACAAAGAGATATGGGTCCAAAGAAGACAGAGGGATCTTGCAATGAATTGGGAAGTTCCAAGAATGGTAAATTTTCTAACTGATAATTTGGGTTAAAGACAGCATTCCTGAGCAAGTTATATTTGAAATTACCTAGAAGAAAGCACAGAACGGTAGGGATACTAATTGGATAAGATATTTCAGGCAATATCTTGAGATACTAGAAGTAGAACCAATTCAAGACCTTGAAATATAGCAAGTTCCAAGATCCTATCATGCAAATTAAATTGAAAGTTTTTAGGCTAAGGAAGTGGCTCAGTGGTAAGGTGCTAACCTAGTGTGTGCAAGGTCCCAGGCTCTACCACTAGCACCTCAAATATATAAATATAAAAATAAAACAAATAAAAGTATTAGTTTATCATTATGGACACTCTGATTAACAGGTGTCACAAAGTGGTAGAAATAAGACTGCTGCTCCATGTGGATTAAAATATTTTCAAAATATCTATATGATATCAAATGCCACTGCAGCAATATTGAACGTCTGTATCTCAAATCTAGTGTTCAGAGTTTTACATATATCATCTTACTCTCCAATTCTATAAGGCAAGAATCGTCATCCCTATTCTTCAGATGTGATAAATGAGAACATGGAGAGCATAAAGTACTTAAACAAGGTCATGTATCTTAGGAGGGAAACACTGATTTGAGATCCCAATAAGAATCCACAAAGGGACAAAGTGAAAGCATCAGGTGCTTCCACCCTTAGTCATTTTTTACAATGATGGACTTAGAATTCTATAAAATGTCCAATCAAAATATGTATAAAATGAAAAGGCTCTATTCAATGATGTCTTTCCATGAGGAAATAAAAACTCTTAAACATTTATTGTGAGGATTGTCATAAATAATACAAATAAAATGCATCATATTACTTGACATAGTCTAAGCACAATAGATGATAGCCATTATTATTCTTTTAATATCAGTTTATTATTAGTGCTATAAATAACATTCAATCAAAATTTATAAAAATTTTCAAGTTACATAGTGCTTTCATAAAAGTCATCTTGCATTATATTTACCTTGTCTCCACAAAATTGACTATCTCTTTTACAGAAAAGAAAACAAAAAACATGTCTTTCACTTAACTTTCCAAACCATAGAATGAGTGGCTAATGAAAATGAAATGCAAAAGAGTATTGTGTCCCCTCCCTTTTAGGTTGATTCAACAGTTTTTAGCAAGTCAATTCCTCGCACCAGGAACAAATAGGGAAGCAGTCTCTCTCTCTCTCTCTCTCTCCTCTCTCTCTCTCTCTCTCTCTCTCTCTCTCTCTCTCTCTCTCTCTCTCACACACACACACACACACACACACACACACATTTCAAGACTTCAAAGGATTACCAAAAAATATAGGATTTAAGGTGTCAAAATCTCAGAAAGAAGAGAAAGGCATTGAGGTGAGCCTAATGATTTTTATAGCCTTTCTTCTCAAGGCATTTGCTGGTTACCAAATTGCACTGGGGGGAACTCTAAAAAGACAAACAACAGCTCGTTCAGAGAAGCACAAAAACTTAACAAAGTTTTAATAATACATAGGGTTAGAGAGGGGAAAAAAACTTGGAATCCCAAGGAAGCAGGGATGCCAGAGAGGAGGGAAGAATAGAGAAAGTGAACTCAATATACTAGTTCATGTTTCCCTAGAGGCAACTGCCAGTTTCTTAAGCATAGCAGGATGAGAGGCTAAACAAAGAGGAGAAGAAATTTTCTGAGAAGATGAGAAACTAAGCAGAGCTCTGGGGAGCTTCATAGTACTATGTACACAAAGAAACATGGGTCCAAACAAGATAGAGAGACCTTATAAACACCCAGACTCACAAGTCAGATTTTTGAAGGAGTTCGTGCAAACTAAAAATCAAATATGATTATAAGTTAAAAATCCTTGTGTGTATCATAATTATTAATTTAGGTATGCTTATCCACATTCAGTGATGATCTTCTTGCTGATAAGACCCATATCTTTAGTTTTGTAGGACATTGTATATTGCACAATGTGTAATAGAAGTTCAGTAATATTTGGCAAATAAATGAAGATGCGAATGAATATAGAATATATAAAATAAGTGGCCTGTTTTTTGGACTCTACATGTATTTGATTATTTTAAAAAGAATAAGGAAGCAATTTTTAAATAAAGTTTTCGTATGACATTTAAAAAAACTAAATCCAGTTATCTATATAACTGGATCCCCAGCAACAGTTCTGCTTTCTTCTTCTTCTCTAACTACTTAGCAAAAATTAAATTAAGTCATATATGAAGGTATATAATATCATCTAGCATCTCCATAACTTCTATATACAACATCTAAGATCAAATGTAAATTACAATTCCAACCCTGAAATACTGCCAAGAGGACATTAAAAAAAAAAAAGCAAGAAAAGAAAGAGAACCCAGAGATAAATTCAAAGATGATTCAGATATTTAACTTATTAGAAATGGACTCTAAAATTGCCATAATTTATATGTTCAAGAAAGTAGATGACAAGATATAGAATTGCACCAGAAAGGAAGAATCAATAAAAAGCAGCAAACAATACAGTTCCGACTCACACCACTGCTTCTGACCAAATGAGAGCAGAAGGAATCAGATTTGATCTCCTCTTGGAAACACACTTGAAATTGGACAAAATTTATGAGAAAAGATGCTTTTTGAGATATTGGAGATCAAGAAATGAAGTGCAATGATCCCTAAGAGTTAAGAATAAAAACCAGAGAAGCTCTTTGGATGCCCATCTGATTGCCTTGAGGGAGAAGGCAGCCTGCAGAACAGAAAAGAAAATCTGGGAGAGTCTGTGATTTGCAAAGATAAGGCAAACTATCTGTGAAGAGCAAGGAGGTTTAAGCATTCAGGGCAAATTTTCAGAAAAGATAGAGCTGCACACAGAGAATCATAAAAGAGTGTACTGGATATCTACCTCCCCTTCCTCCAACCTGGCCTCAAATATTTAACAAAGTAGCCAAAGTGTCTGGGAAAGAGTGTTAGCAGTTCACACAGTGCTGGGAATGGTGTCTGTTCCCACTCAACAGACCAGAGAACCTAACAAAAGACAGGGCTTTGGGTTTGAAGTAGGATCAAGTAGTGCATCAGTATCCAGCCCAGGGCAGGAGTTTAAACACCTCCCACAGACACGTTTGGCTATGCCAACCACTGTCACTTGTACACATCTAGTGAGACCTAATTACTCTCAAACAAGAAGTTACCTGAAGGAAGGCTGTTACTTACAGATGGATATCAAAGGACTGTGTAAAACCAGGCTTCATGATATCCTAATCCCCCAAGTTTCAGGAAAGCTGTCCAAGGGAGATAGAGTTTTGTCTGCATATACCCCACTTGGACTTGATGAAGGAACTTGGAAAGCAAGCATCCCGGATTTTACCCTTTGGGGCAACATGGCATGATGAGCTAAAGAAAGACACGAGCTCCCTAGGTGAGACAGGCTCCGAGTCCAAGCTGCTTAGGCCAGGACCCCTTACCTCAGAATATCACATCCCCAGCACATTCTACAGTTATTCTTAAGATCTACAAGTAACAAAGGCAGAGGAATCAGGGTTTATCTAAGGCACCCAGAGAACTATCCTACATTGTCCTACATTGACAAGATCTTGTCAAAGTTTTGTGGAAGAATTTCCTCTAGACTTATGGTTACAATAACTTATGTTGTCTAAGGTGTAAACAGATAAACTATGGTTCATTATATAATGAGATACTACCTACTACTAAAAAAATAAACTATTAATCATGCAATATCAAAATAATTATTCAGTAAAGAATTTAATACAAAATATAAAAAGAATACTTGTCAATAATAACAACAAAAATCAAATTGAAAACTGGGCAAAGTATTTGAATACTTTCCTGCAAATGAGATATATAAAAGGCCATTGAATGCAGAAAATAACCTAAGCATCACTCATGAAGATATAAATAACAAGTACAATTAAGTACCACTTTGCACCTATTGGGATGGCTATCACAAAAAAAAAAAAAAAAAAAATAGCAAGCGTTGGCCAGAATATGAAGAAATGAGAGCCCTTGTGCAATACTGGTGGAAATGTAAAACGGTACAGGTAGTGATAGTATGGTGATTCCTCAAAAACTAGGTAGAATTACCATATGATCCAGCAATTCCCCTTCTGGGTATGCACTCCAAATAGTTGAAAGCAGAGACTCAAAAAATATTTGGAATCTAGTGTTCACAGGAGCATTTTTCACAATAATCAAAATGTAAAAACCACCTAAATGACCACCGGTGAATGAATGGATAAGCCAAACCTAATGAGTATGCATAGTGGGATATTATTAAACTTTAAATAGAGTACAGAATTCTGATACATGCTACAACAACCAAAACTTGAGGACATTACATTGAGAGAAATAAATCTGACAAGGGAGGACAAATATATAAAGTATCTTATGTAAGGTACCTAAAATTAAAGTTCATAGAAACAGAAAGTAGAATAGATTTATCAGGGGTAAGGGGAAAAGAGCAAGGGATGTTATTAATCAAAGGGTTCAGAGGGTTTTGTTCTGGATGATGGCAAATCTCTGTGGATAGTAGCACTGGTTATGCTACAATGTAAATATACTTAATGTTATAGAACTGCATAGCTAAAAAATTAAAATGATAAATTTTATGTTTATTTTGCAACCAAACATAGTAATAACAAAGAGTACACACCATACTGTTTACTTCCATTGGCATAATTTTCTAGAATTTGCAAACTAATCAATAGTGATAAAGCACAAATCCATGCCTGCTTGATTGTGGAGAGAAAAGGGACATGAGATTGAAAAGGGAAATAAGGAAGGAAGAAGAAGGATATTTTCATTCTCCTGAATTTTGGTAATGATGTCACAAGTATTCCCATATGTCAATATACATCAATTATACACTTTAAATATGTGTGATTCATTGTATTTCAATTATCTCTCAATAGAGATTTAAAATCAATTTTAAATGAAATGATGACATTAAAAAACATGATGATTAAAATGAAAATCACATTAGAAGGATTTAACATCAGATTAGACACAAAGACAGCATTAGTTAACAGATGTCAGAAGAAAATATGTAAACTGAAGCATGAACAATTAAAAGGATGGGAAATTTTTCAAAGAAAAAAGAATGTGATGCACGGTGAAATCATTAACATATAAAGAACTATTTATTTAGGAAAAGACAGAATAAGTTTAAAAGATATAGTGGCCAGAGTTTTCTAAAATTAAAAAAAATCACTCAAGACAGATTAAAAAATGCTACAATCACTAAACTGTATGTATACAAAGAAAACACAATGTGGACACATAAAAGTAACCCTAATGAAAACTACAATATATAAAAAGTTTTAAGTAAAAACAGAAAAAAAGACAAACTGTACTCAAAGAAGCAATAATGAAAAATAAAAATATCAATTTTCAATAGAAATAATGTAAGTCAGAAAACAATGGAATATGATTAAGTCCTCAATGAAAAAAAATATAATGACAAAATATAACAAATATAGTATATGTATATATCTATGTATGTGTACATGTATATATATGATTATTACATGTATATTAGCATCTTAATAGAGTGTATATGTATATGAGTAAATATGATATGGAATACAGTATACGCAGTAATAGCGGAATTGATATTGATATTAGAATATTTACAAAAAATTGATATTTTGACACAAAAGCAATTCTCAAACAAATGTCTGAAGATTGAAATTATACACAGTATATTTTCTAATAACAATGTAAGCATAAAGAGAATGTTTAAAATAGATGACAAGAAAATTTCAAATTCTTTGAAATTAAAAAATACATATAACTGACTTAGTGTATTTTCAAAATATAATTATGAAGCATTTTTGTTTAAAATATATAAAAAACACATATAAATCTGTAGAATATAGAAAACCCAATAAAAATAGGCAAAACATTGCACAAATCAGAATAGACAAATGTCTTAAAAATATCAAAAGGTTTACCTTTATCTATGAAAGTTAGAACAATATGTGATGTCACTGTATTCCCTCAGTATAGCAGAAACAAAATGTCTACTCAGGGTGTGTTAGTAAGAACATGGAGTGCCACGCATTGCTGGTGGAGTGCAAATTATACAAACCTAAAAATTGGTATTGCCTACTTAGTTTGAAAATATGCATACTCTATGACCCTGAAATTGATCTCAAAATATGTCTAACCTAAATGTGTCAAATGTTCAACAACTAAAAATATTTATGTACTAAATGCTTATAAGTTTATGTAATTTACATTATTTTAAAGTATGCAATATTTTAATTTTTATTATACTATATTATATTTTAGTAAATACTGAATGTTTATTTTTTAAATGCTCTGATAAACAGGTTTATTCAATATACCCAAAATGTTTGTGCATGGCACTAATTGTGAATGCCAAAGACTTGTGAAAACCTATGATTCAATTAAGTGTGGATTTGGTAAATAAATTGTGGCATACTTTACGAAATAATGCTCAATTGCTACATGCAAAAACGAATAAATCCCAAAGACAATATTAAGTGAAAATACCATAAAATAATCTCTTGTTGGTTGGGGACAGTCAGGGAGAAGGGTCCAAGGCAGGCTTCCAAGGGCCTGGTTATATTCTACTCTCTGACATGACACACTCTTTGACATGGTACACTGGCATATTCTCTCTGTGAGAATATATTGAACTGAACAGCTCTGTGCATTTTACTGTACGCATATTATGCATCATTAAAATATTTGTTTAAAATAGTCTTCAGACTTCATATCTCATAATCTTTTTATAATATTGTGTTGTCTTAAGGCCTGTATGTAGATGTAGCCTAAAAACAAAAATAATGGTCACCATTAGAAAATATTAATTAATGCCCTACCCTCCAGAGCATGTTTTATTTAGGATCAACAATGACTTCCATAAAAGATGTGATTTCTGTCCTCGTGGGGTTTATAATGTGGTTGGTGAGAGTTTTGTAAAATTGCAATAAAAGTGAAAATACAGATCTTAAATAATCACTTAAGCATTTAGTGATAATAATCACTATATGGGGTACAATAAAGAATACTTTAATGAGAAAAAGTGAATATATTTTGGGAATCTAAATTTATTGCCTAAAAATATTTTTTCTTAAATAAACTACCATTCTCATATGCAAATATAATTGCAATGTTTGGTAAGACTTGTGCATACACCAGAAAATGATTTGCTAATAAAATGCCAGCTTATTTCACAAAACTGTTTTCTGAAGCGTTTTGAAAATCAGTTGCTCCAGGGAAGGACAAGATGGTCACGACTCTGGTCATTAAAGGGTTGAAAATGTGCAGAAATGGACATACATTTTATAGCCATGTTTTTATCTTCATGACTCTTAGCAATCTTTCCAAGATAGCCGAAGGGATTTTGAATCCTAAATAAAATGCTTCTTTAACAATTGATATTCAAGTCAACAGAGCTATTACTTCCCATTTTAATTAGAAAATGATGAGCATTCAATGTGTTCTAGTTCCTTAGAAATTAAAAATCCTGTATGTGTTCATGTGTGTCCTTTTTCCAAAAACAAAACTTACAAGAACAGGAAAAATAAGTCCTTCTAACCCATCATCCCGAACAAAATGTTGACATAAAAATTAAATGAAGCACTGTTGTTAACTAAATTCACCCTTACATGATGTATGTGTGAATTGAAGCATCACATTGTACCCCATAAATATGTACAATTATTATGTCAATCAAAAACAGTTTTAAGTAAAATCCCAAAAAGAATTAAACAAGGCAGCATATCTCAAAGATATTTGTGAACTCACAGTGCTATATGATTATGAAAGGAATTTGAGAAATTGCCTTGTCAAATGACAAATTTTACAAGCTGAAGAACAATACCCTATTGGGACATTTACTTACCCAAATACTTCACAGAATTTTAGTGGCAGAGACAAGACCAAATCTCCACCCCTAATTTCAACTCATGTGTCATCTCTCCCCAGAATCCAACTCCTGATGTTGATTTATAGAAGTTCAGAATAGTTTCTTGATAAATATTTATGACCAAATGAAGCTCAGATCCTTGCTCTTGAGCAGGTTGGCTGCATCTTATGCTTCTCCTGTTTTTCTCTTCTGCACCCTGTAAACAAAGTTATTTTGCTCACAGCCTAGGTACAGGGAAGCTTGTACAGATCAAGGGTTTTACATTAAAAAAAAAAAAAAAAAAAAAGCAGGAGTCTCTAATGCTGAATATTTCAGAATTCGTTAAATGTTGCTGTTCTAGTAATTAAAACCATTAATAGAGGTAAATAAATTTGCCCATTCCCCTATGTAATTCATGGTGATATGAAGTAATTAGTACTTTATTTCATTGCTGGAATTGGTATTAATTAATTCACTTGCCAGGTAATTTGTTCAGCTGTTTAAGGATTTTTTTCCTTGTAATTCTGTTATTACTTTTGTCCAATAATTTTGAAAACACTATGTAATTAAGTGATAACTGAGGCCATTACAATTACACTTAGTAACTACAGCGACAGTCATCACTTTCTGTTGAGTCAGCACAATAATTCAACACACTATGTTACATGTTAGCTTACTAGGAAGTACATGCCTCTGTTCTTTCTTTGGAAGCTATTTTTGGTTTCATTTTTTTCCCCTTTAAACAGTGACAGCAAAGGCTGCAAGCTAGGCTGGCAATGTAGCTTAGTGGTAGAGATCTTGCCTCCCACGGGTGAGGCCCTGGACTCTAACTCCATCATCAACATACAGAGGAGCTGCAAGCCTCCTCTCTGTTCGGCAGTTCATAAGCCCATCCAGTGATCCACCAGTTACTTTCTGCTCACCTCCTCCTCACACCACTCTATCCTAACCACCTCCACCTCATCCTTCTCCTGAAGTAACCTCTTTTTCTCCCTCATTTAATCTTACTCATCCTTCAGTTAGTTTCCTTGTTGGAATCTTCATCTTGTATAAGAATTACTTATCTTCTGCACATCAACAAATATCAATTATATTCAAGTTCCAAACGTTCTGTGGAAAATGTAGTTGTTCACATGACCAACAGAGCCCTTGACATCATGGGCTTAGCATAGAAATTGGGAGGAGACCTTAAACTGATTACATACAATCATTATTACAATCATAATTCAATCATTAGGGTATACAAAACACTATGAAGTAGAATTATAGACAGTACAAAAGAATTGGCATTATAGTTTTTCAATACTTTGATCATATCTGAAATGAAAGTAAACACATGAAAAATGAAAAATATTTATTTTCTTCAAGTCTAGTGCATGTACAGAAACAAACAAAAAAATGTTCATGGGTGAACTCAGCACATGAATGCCTATTATCTCAGGGTCCCTTCTCCAGACCCATACGGAAAATGAAAACTACATTTTACTTCTCTCACTAAACTAAAAGCCTACCACTTGTTCAGACTTTCACTAACTCTGATAAATTTGTCTTATATTTAAGACCTACTCAAAAGTTTGTTGGAGTAGGACATTCTCTTTCTTCACAAGGTTATCTTATTTCCACCATGTATTGTCCTAGGCAGGAAAACCTTCTCAGAGTTACATAAACATTACATCTCCTTTGAAACTTTTATCCAATCTGTCTGTGGCTGATAACAGAACCAATTTTCCACTGAGGAACCACAGCCTTAGGAATGTTGTAGTAATATAGATCATTTGCCAAATGTGAATCCAAATGCCCTGGGTCTAAAGTGGAGTCTGAGACAATGTATTTCTAATGAACTTTCAGGTGAAGCATAATACTGTGAGTGTGAGGACCCCATTTGGTGTAGCAGGGATATAGATATTTTAATTTGAATAAAGTGCTATGATTTGTAGGTAGTTTGCTTTCCCAAGGTTCATGTGTTAGAAGCTTGGTCCCAGGTGAGCCAGTATTAAGAGGTGGTAGAACCTGTAGAAGGTGGAACCTTGTGGGAGGTGGTTAGGTCATGGGGGCACTGCCCTTGGAAGGGATAAATGTTGATCTTCCAGAGTGAGTTGTTTCCTGTGAGAGTAGGCTGTTATCAAAGAGTGAGCCTAGACCCTAAATTTCTTTCTGGCTTCTTGTCTTGTGATGTGATCTCTCCCTCTCACATAAGCACTATGATACCATCTGCAATATAATACATAAAGGGTGCCCTCACCTGTGCTGAGTGATTGTGAGTGCCATGCCTTTGAACCTCCAAAAGAGTTTGATAAATAAATCTCTTTCTCTTATCCAGTGCAGGTATTCTGTTATGGCAACAGAAAATAACCTAATATGTACAGAATATTTACTGTTATAATAATATCTACACATTCGGGATCAAAATGTCTGCAACTTGAAGACTTTCAGAAATCCTAAAACCTCTATTACAAAATTTCATAATACCCTCCTATTTTAGGTCTTGTTTCTAATGCCAAGTAACCAATGTTTCTAAAAGTAATGGGAGCATTATCAAGACAGAAGTCTGACCTCTCTTCTAGCCAAGGTCCACCAAAGCCTTGTCATATCATTTTCATGGGAACTCTCTGTAGCCTGTGGCTCCTCCATGGGATTACTTCCTACAGCCAAGGAATAACAAAGGGGCATAAATCCTGAAAACTACCCAGAAGGAAAAAGAGCAAAAGAGTTTAGTTATTATCAGATACCTTAAAAAATGCTAAGTAAATGTGCACACGGTTACACCATGTTTAATTGTAGAAGATAAGGGAAGATATAGACCAAAAAGATTTGATTCCAAATCCCATCAATTAAATGGGAATCCCTAATGACTGCTCTCTAATTGAGGGTCATTGAAGAAAATCCTTCTCTGACCTTATTGCCTCCGTTATCTCTTATCACATTCTTTTTTCACTTTAAATTCCATGAATACAGGATGTAATGAGATCAGGACATACCAGTACAGGTATAAATCGTGACCATCCCTGTGACAGACCAAATGGACCATGCCACACTTTTGAGTTATCTTGCAAGCTTTTTTACCAGCTTTCTTTTCCCCTTTCCCCATCATGCCCCCTTTGAATTCATACCATAGCACCTAGTACACTTAGTGCTGCAGAGATGAGTGACAATATGTTATTTTTTAAAAATATTAACTTTGATGCAAACTCACCTTTCTCTTCAACTGCAAGTCATGAAACTTTTTCCTTCTTTTTCGTTCTCACCTCAAGTATATGGCTGTTGCTTCTTCATCTCTGTATTTGTTAAATAGGGACAAGCTATTTGGATTTTTCATCATTTTTTCAAAAAGTTATGAATAACAGAAGTAATGGTCAAGAAAGTCATTTTAAAGGTTGGAAACTTTGTTTCAATGTAGTATAGTTGTTTAAGTCATAGTTTATTAAGTAGCAAAATGATGTAGCAGATTTCCAGAATATTGAAAACAGTAGTTACTGTTTTATTTCCCTAGGGAATAAAACCCTATACATTTTTTTTTCTTTCAAGAAAAATGTATATTATTATTATTCCTTGGAATACACTAGTCCCACACTTTTTAAAGCAACTTCATTTAAGAGCTTTCAGCTTTACAAGAACCTACTGCAATATGGTCATGCTTCCCTTTACTTTTTTAGAAGGTGGCTATAGGACTCTCGCCATGTTATTGCTCCACCCTCCAAGAGCCTGGTTCATAGGACAGCTGAGGTCCATCTTCCACTGTGCAATTCTAATTTAATAGGAAATTTAGATCACTGTTGACAGTCTGGTCATTTTTAAATAAATCCTGGGAGTTATCCTGTAAGGAATATTCATTTTCCTTCAGACTTGAAATGACCATTAAGAAGCACCAGTAAAGAATCCATGGCTTTTAGTGTCTGGTCCTATTTCTTCTAGTTTTAAGATTTTAAGAAAAAAGTATTGCAAGGAAAGAGTATATTTTTATTAGCAATGAGGCAGATACTTTTCTTGTCTCTAATAAATAAGGGTTTTTATCAAAATGTTCAAATAGCCAAGACTTGTTATTCGTTAACTTAAAATTTTACAGCAAAATGTGTGTTTAATTACAAAAGAGGAATAACACTTATTTACAGAGAAGGTCTCTATAAATGGAAACAGGCTTTAGGAATATTGTCTGAGACTATGCAGGAGTGAAGAGAGGGTAATGTCACAGAAAGGAAAGTGGTCTAGACCAGAGGTGGAGCTAGGCCACCAAAGAACAGGATAAACCAAAATGACTGAAAATAACAACAGGAGAAAACCACAACGAGGTTCTGCCTTACCCTCCAGAAATAAATGGGCCACTAAGGAAAGACTCCCACAATGTAGTTATTGTGAATTGAGCTGCTGTAAACATTGATGTGGCTGCATTACTGTACTATGCTGATTTTAAGTCCTTTGGGTATAAACTGAGGAGTGGGATAACTGGATCAAAAGGTGGGTCCATTTCAAGTTTTCTGAGGATTCTCCACACTGCTTTCCAGAGTGGCTGCACCAATTTGCAATTCTACCAGCAATGTATGAGTGTTCCTTTTTCCCCACATCCATGCCAACATCTATTATTGTTTGTGTTCTTGATAATAGTCATTCTAATTGGGGTAAGATGAAATTTTAGAGTAGTTTTAATTTACATTTCTCTAATTAATAGAGATGTTGAACACTTTTTGATATACTTAATAATCACCTGTATGTCTTCTATAAAGTGTCTGTCCAGTTCCTTGGCCCATTTATTGATTGGGTTCTTTGTATTTTTGGTGTAAAGTTTTGTAAATTCTTTATAAATTCTGGAGATTAGTGCTCAATCTGAAGTATGTGTGGAAAAGATTTTCTCCCACTCTGTGGACTCTCTTTTCACATTATTGATTGTATCCTTTGCTCAGAAAAAGCTTTTTAGTTTGAGTCTATCCCATTTATTGATTCTTGCTTTGATTTCTTGTGCTTTGGGAATCTTGTTGAGGAAGTCTGATCCTAAGTCAATATGATGAAGATTTGGGCCTAATTTGTCTTCTATTTAATGCAGAGTCTCTGGTCTAATTCCTAAGTCCTTGATCCATTTTGAGTTGAATTTTGTGCAGGGTGAAAGATAGAGGTTTAATTTCATTTTACTACATATGGATTTACAGTTTTCCCAGCACCGTTTGTGGAATCAACCTAGAGACCCTTCAACAGATGAATGGATAAAGAAACTGTGGTATATATACACAATGGAATATTATTTATCCATAAAGAAGAATATTATGGCATTTGCAGATAAATGGATGGAATTGGAGAATATCATGCTAAGTAAAATAAGCCAATCCCAAAAAACAAAGGCCGAATGTTTTTCCTGATAAGTGGATGATGATATATAATGAGGGTGGGGATGTCGGGGTAAGAGAAGAATGGGGGAACTTTAGATTATGTAGAAAGAAATGAGAGGGAGGGGGTATGAAAAATGGTGGAATGAGACAGACATCATTATCCTATGTACATGTATGATTACACAAATGGTATTAATCTACATCGTGTACAATCATAGAAACAAAATGATATACTCCATTTGTGTACAATGAATCAAAATGCAGTCTGTAAAAAATAAAAATAAATAAATCATTAAAAAAGACTCCCTTCTCTTTCTTTGAGGTTGTTGATTGCCTATGATTTTTTTTTTCTTTTTTCCTTAGCTACCTAATACTTGTTGCCATGGAGAAATACTTGTATTACACATTATCAGGAATGGAAGATAGTTCCCTTTGCAAGCATTTCAAGAGAAAGTAAGGGTGATGAATGTGTATATAGAAGAACAGTGGAGGCAACATTTATTGGGTATCTTCCATGTGCTAGTATTAGAGTAATTATTTTCCTAAATAATTACTCATAACCCACAACACTTCTTAAATATCCTTGATACTGAGAAGTTAACTAATTTGCTCTCAGTGAAACAGTTGGAAACCAGTAGGGTCATTTCATATGTCTTATGTTGATATCCAACTCATATTGCACCAAGATGCCTCATATACACTTTCCAATAGAACTTTGTGGAGTAATGGAGATATTCTGTGGCATTAAGGCTCAAAAACGAAGTCACTATCCTTATGTGACGATTCAATCTCTGATATTTTGTAACTATGAGTTAAAAGCTAAATTTTAAATTAAAATTCATTGCAATTACATTAAATTTAAATAGAAAAATGTAGCTACTTGTATGGTTTAGATATTAGGAGTCCCCCAAAATCTCATGTGTGAGACAATGCAAGACAGTTTAGAGATGAAATGATTGGTCATGAAAGTCTTAATCCAATTAGTGAATTATACCTCTGATAGGGATCAGAATGGTAACACAGGCAGGCAACATGGGACTAGAGGAGGTGGATCACTGGGGGGCAAGGTTTAGGGGATTATATTTGGCCCTCGTGGAACAGAGCTCTCTCTTTGCTTCCTGGTGCCATGTTCCCAGTTGCTGTTTTCCACCACATATTTCCACCATATATTCTGCCTCACCTCGAGTCTGGAGGAATAGAGCCAGCTGTCTGCAGACTGAGACCTCTGAAACTGTCAGCCCAAAACTAAACTTTTCCTCCTCTAATTGTTCTTGTCAGATCTTTTTGGTAATAGTGGTGAAAAAACTGACTAAAACACTGCTGATGGAATAGAGAAGGTCCAGAGAGCAGAGCTTTCCTTAGAATAGTAAAGGATTTTCCTTCAACTCCTATTTATCTGTTAAGTCTGGCATCACTGTTGGGATCTCCACCATTCCTATTCACCTCACAAAATGGAATCTCACAACAGCATAAATGGTAAAAGAAAGTCTTATGAAAATTATCTTTTTTGTAAAAGCAATGAGAAAACTACCAAACATTGTGAAGACCAACTTTGCAGAACTCCAGAAATTAACCAGAGTTGTAGTAATGCAAGGAGCATTTGCTGAAGAAAACAACAGACTCTTAGCAACAACTGTGAACTTTGTGGTGTTTTAACTTGCCTGTTTCCATCCACACCTCTCCTGCTCCACAGTAGTCTTGACAACAGTCACCTGCAGCCACAGTGAAAATGAGCAGCCTGGTGGCCACTGGAGCTGACAGAATGCCATTGACACTCCTTCAAAGACTCCATCCCAGAGAGCTGTCTTCACTGTGCCTGCCTGGAAGTTTTCTAGAAGGCTCCTCTTACAAGACCTTCTTTATTTGACCTGATTTGGTTCTCACCAGGTGCTGCAAACCCTTCCCCAAGGGCATCTAAAGAAAAAGTTTTTAACTTTGCAACTACTCAAAGTAGTGGATAATAGTAAGAAGAAATGATAAGCCAAGCAAAAGGGAAAAAAAATGTTTAAATGAAATCTCTGGGGAATGAGATGTTCATAGGGACTTTGAAAAGCTCTAATATATTTCTGTAAATTTAGAGATACCTAATGCCAAGAGTTTAAC
Source organism: Sciurus carolinensis (assembly GCF_902686445.1). Classification (NCBI taxonomy): domain Eukaryota; kingdom Metazoa; phylum Chordata; class Mammalia; order Rodentia; family Sciuridae; genus Sciurus; species Sciurus carolinensis. The sequence goes on along the minus strand of NC_062215.1, from coordinate 72,817,473 downwards.
TTATATGAGATGAGACAACTGGTAATAATAAAACTCAATCTCAGTCTTATATTTGGATGTTCACATCATCTCATACCATGGTGCTTCATATACATAGCACATACATAGCAATACTGTTAGGATTGTTTGAATGCCCAGCACTGATGTACAAATACCAAGACAAGACTGAGAAGTCCTTCAATTATGTGTGGGGGTTGGTCAAGGGGGATGCTGGGGATTGGACCCTTAACCTCGTTCATGCTGCTCTACCACTGAGCTACACTCATGGCACTCAGGCCCAATTGGGACTGAGTTTGAGGTTCTATGCAAGCATCACTTGAAGGCTAAATCAATTGAAAACTGACAGGGAAAGTAGTAAAGTCATGCTTTGAAATATATAGAGGGCCCCTAGAGAAATACTGGGTGAATTATTGATTCCATGACTTAAGAATATTTCAACAATTATTAGTTGACCACTAAGTTAACAGCAGAGACTTTAGTGAACATAGGAGAATAAGCATAACAAAACTAAACAATTGAACACAGTAACACCAGAGAGTAGCAACAATAATCCCTGGTTGGGGGATGAAATCTAATTTCCAGAGTTTCCAAGTTACATTGTTTAAAATATGCAGTTTTCATGCAATAGAAAAAGGAGAAACTCTCAATGTAGTGTGGGACAATTGGACATCCTATGCAAAAGAGTGAAATCAGATCTTTATCTAAAACCATGTTCAAAAATCAACTCAAAATAGAGTAAAGATTTCAGTGTAGACTCTAAACTGTAAAAGTACTAGAAGAAAACATATGGAAAAGCTCCATGACCTTGATCTAGGTTTTGTAGATATGATACAAAAAGCACAGGACACAAAAACAATGGGATTATATTGAATTAAAAAGCTTCTGCCCAAAGTAACAATCAAAAGTAAGGAGAAAATCTATGGAAAGGGAGAAATTCAAAGCAAACCATATATTTGGTGAGGGGTCAATATTCAATGTTTATAAGGAATCTGAACAACTCAATACTAAGAAAACAAATAACTTCATTTTAAAACGACCAAGAAAAAATATTTGCAAAGGATCTAGATAGACATTTCTCCAAACAGGCTATACAAATGACCAACAGGTATAGGAAAAATGCTCAATATCATTAATTTTCAGAGAAATGCAGCTTAAAACCATAATCACTAATGATTGGAGAAATAAAGCTTAAAATCATAATGAGGTATTCTTCATATTAATTGGAATAGCAATTATCAAAAAGAGGAAAACTAGAAGTGATGAAATGGATGTAGAGAAAAGGGAACACTTACATACACTGTTGGTGGGAATGTTAAATAGTATAATCACATAGAAACCAGTTTGGAAATTTTACAGAAAATTAAAACCGTATTTACTGGATATAGGTCCAAAGAAAATAAAATCAGTATATTGAATAGCTCTCCGCACTTTCATGTTTATTGCAGTATCATTCACATAAGGGTCCATCAAAAGATGAATGCATAATGAAAATGTAACACATATATATAACAGAAGAGATTTCAGCTTTTAAAAAATTTTAAAAATACTGTTATTTGCGAAAACTTGAGTGAAACTTGAGAACATTTGGTCAAGCACAGAAATATAAATATTTTATGATATCACATTTATGTAGAATTTTTTTATTTCTTTAATTTGTACTTTTTAATAATAGATGCCAGAATTTATTTTGATATAATTGTACAAGAATATATTTTATTGCAGTTAGGAGCCATTCTTGTGTGTGTACAAGATGGTGGGATTCACTGTGGAGTATTCATCTAAGTACATAGGAAAATTATTTTGGATTCATTTCACTGTCTTTCCTTTTCCTATCCCCTCTCCCTTCCTTCATTCCCCTTTGTCTAATCTACTGAATTCTGCCCTCCTCCCCCTTGCTGTTGCTGTGGGTTAACTTCCACATATCAACGAAAACATTGCACCTTTTTCTTTTGGAGACTGGTTTATTTCACTTAGCATTATAGTCTCCATTTACTTGTAAATGTCATAAAGTCGTTCTACTTTATGGCAGAATAATACTCTATTATGTGTATGTGTGCGTGTGTGTATCTCATGATTTCTTTATTCCTTACATGAAGGACATCTGGGTTGGCTCCATGGCTCAACTACTGTCTATTCAGTGCTATAAACATTGATGTGGCTGCATCACTGTAGTATGCTGATTTTAAATCTTTGGTATATAAACCAAGGAGTGGGATAACTGGGTCAAATGTGGTTCCATTCCTAATTTTTTGAGGAATCTCAACACAGCTTTCCAGAGTGGTGGTATCAATTTGCAGTCCCACCAGCAATGCCAACATTTATTGTTATTTGTATTCTTAATAATTGACATTCTGTCTGGTGTGAGAAGAAATTTCACTGTAGTTTTAATTTGCATTTTCTTTAATTTTTAGAGTTGTTGAACAGCTTTTCATATACTTGTTGATCATTAGTATTTCTCTTTCTGTGAAGTGCCTATTCAGTTCCTTTGCCTATTTATTGGTTGGGTTATTTGGGTTTGGTTTTATTTTGTTGTTGTTGTTGTTGTTTTGTTTTTTGTTTGTTTTGTTTTAGTTGGTTTTTTTTTTTTTTTTTTTGGTATTTAGGTTTTGAGTTTTTTACATGTCCTGGAAATAAATGAGTTAACTGAGGTGGAGGTGGCAAAAATTTTCTCCCATCTGTAGGATTTCTGTTCACATTCTTGATTATTTCTTTTGCTGTGGAGATTTTTAGTTTGATCCCATCCCATTTCCTGATTATTGATTTTACTTCTTGTGCTTCAGGAGTCTTGTTATAGATGTCAGTGCCTGAGCCAATATGTTGGAGTTTGGAACTTAAATTTTCTTCTAGTATATGCAGGGTTCCTGGTCTAATTTCTAGGTCTTTGATTCACTTTGAGTTGAGTTTTGTGCGGGGTGAGGAATAAGGGTTAAATTTCATTCTACTACATATGAATTTCTAGTTTTCCCAGCACCATTTGTTGAGAGGCTATCTTTTCTCCAATATGAGTTTTTGGCACTTACCAAGTATGAAGGAACTCTGTTTTTGTGTGTTCTGTTCTGCTTCATTGGTCTTCATGCCTGTTTTGGTGCCAATACCATACTATTTTTGTTACTATAGCTCTGTAGTATAATTTATAGTCAGGATTGTAAAGCCTTCTCCTTCACTTTTCACACTAAGGATTGCTTTGGCTAAATTGAACCACTTATTTTTCCAATGAATTTCATGACTGCTTTTATTATTTCTATGAAGAAATCATTGGAATTTTAGTGGAAATTGTAATACATCTGTATAGTGCTTTTGGTAGTATGGCCATTTTGATAATTTTAATTCTGTCTATCCAAGAACGTGGAGATCTTTTCATCTTCAAATATCTTCCTCTTTTCTTTCTTTAATATTCTGTAGTTTTCATCATAGAGGTCCTTCGCCTCTTTTGTTCTGTTGATTCCCAAGTTGCTTTATTTTATTTATTTATTTATTTATTTATTTTTGAGGCTATTGTGAATGGGATGGTTTTCCTAATTTCTCTTTCAGCTGAATCATTATTGAAGTATAAGAACACAATTGGTTTCTGGGTATTAATTTTATTTCCTGCTACTTTCGGAATTCATTTATGAGTTCTAGAAGTTATCTGGTGATTTTTGAAGTCTTCTAAATAAAGGATCATGTCATTGGCAAACAGAGATAGTTTGAGTTCTTTTTTCCTATATGTATCTCTTTAATTTCTTCCTTTTGTCTAATTGCTCTGGCTAGAGTTTTAAGGACTATGTTGAATATAAGTATTGAAAATGGGCACCTCTGTCTTGTTTCTGTTTTTAGAGGCAAACTTTTCAATTTTTATTCCATTTAAAATGATGTTGGCCTTGGGTTTGTCATATATAGTTTTTATAATGTTTTGCCAAGTTCCTCTTATGCTGATTTTTTCTAATATTTTAAACAGGACTGTATATTGTAATTTGTCAAATGTATTCCTATAGAGATAATCATGTGATTCTTATATTTAAGCATATTTATGTGATGAATAATATTTTATTGATTTTTAAATTTTTTTTTTATTTTTACTGACTGAATTTTGATTCACTGTTCACAAATGGGGTACGACTTTTCATTTCTATGGTTGTACACAATGTACATTCATACCTTTGGTGTAATCATACATGTAAATAGGGTAATGATGTCTGTCTCAGTCCACCATCTTTCATACCCCTGCCCCTTCCCTCCTCTCATTTCTCTCTATGTAATCTAAAGTTCCTTCATTCTTTTCTTACCCCACCCCCAAGTCCCGCATTATGTATCATCATCCACTTATCAGGGAAAACATTCGTTCAGCCCTTGGTTTTTGGGGATTGACTTATTTCACTTAGCATTATATTGATTTTAGCATGTTGGCAGGGACTGGTAGAACTCTGCTAAGAACCCACAGTCCTGGGCTTTCTTTTTGGTAGGCTTTTGAAGACTGCTTCAATTTCCCTACTTGAAATTGGTCTGTTTACATTTTCTATGTCCTCCTGATTCAGTTTGAGTACGTTGAATATCTCTAGGTATTTGTCAATGTCATCAAGATGTTCTACCTTATTAGTGTACAAATTTTCAAAATAGTTTCTGATTATCCTCTGTATTTCAGTTATGTCTTTGGTGATATTTACTTTTTCATCATGGATTTTAACAATTGGAATTTTTTTTTATTCTTTTGCTCAGGATAAGGGTTTATCAATTTTGTTAACTTTTCCAAAACCAACTTTTTGTTTTGTAAATTTTTTGATTTTTTAACTCAATTTCATCAATTTCAGCTATGATTTTAATGATTTCCTGTCTTCTGTTGGTTTTGGTGTTGATTCATTCTTCTTTTTCCAGAGCCTTGACATGTAATGTTAGATTATTTATTTGGTGACTTTCTATTCTTTTAATGAATGAGCTCAATTCTACAAATTTTATTCTTAGAACTACCTTCATAGAGTTCCAGAGATTTCAATGTTTTATCTCTATTCTTGTTTGTTTCTCAGTATTTTTTATAACACCACTTATTTCTTATACTCTCTATTCATAATTCAATAGTGAATCATTTAGTCTCCAGATGTTAGAGTACTTTCTATTTTTAATCTGTTGTAGATTTCTAATTTCATTCTGTTATAATCTGATAGAATACAGGATTTTATCTCTATTTGGTTGGGATTTTTGTTTGTTTGTTTTTTATTTTTATTTTTTTGTATTTACTAAGAGTTTCTTTGTGGCCTAAAATGTAATTTATTTTAGAAAATGTTCCATGTGCTGCTGAGAAGAAAGTGTATTATAACACTGATGAATGAAATATTCTATATGTCTGTTAAGTCTAAATTATCAATTATTTTTTTAGTTCCATAGTTTCTTTATCAAGCTTTTGTTTGAAAGATCTATATAGTGATGAGAAAGGAATATTAATGTCACCCAGCATTACGGTGTTGTGGTCTATCTGATGCTCGATATTGAGAAGGTTTGTTTGATGTATGTAGGTGCCCCATTGTTTAGGACATAAATATTTACAATTGTTATTTCCTATTGTTATATAATTCTCTTAAGCAGTATAAAATGACTTTCTTTGTATCTTCTGATTAGCTTTGGCTTGAAGTCTACTTTTTCTGATATGAGGACAGAAACCCCTGCTTATTCCCAAGATCCAAGTGAGTGACATGTTTTTTCCCATCCTTTCACCTTCACTGTGTGGATGTCTTTGCCTATGAGGTGAGTCTCTTGGAGACAACATATTGTTGGGTCTTTTTTTTTTTTTTTTTTTTTTTTTTACAGACTGAATTTTGATTCATTGTACAAAAGTGGGGTACATCTTTTCGTTTCTATGGTTGTTCATGATGTAGATTCATACCATTTGTGTAATCATACATGTACATAGGGTAATGATGTCTGTCTCAGTCCACTATCTTTCATACTCCCGTCCCCTCACCCCTCTCATTTCCCTCATCCTAATCTAAAGTTCCTCCATTCTTTTCTCACTTTCCAACCCCCAACCCCCATTATGTATCATCATCCACTTATCACGGACAACATTTGGCCTTTGGTTTGGAGACTGGCTTATTTCACTTAGCATGATATTCTTCAATTCCGTCCATTTATCTGCAAATGCCATAATGTTATTCTTCTTTATGGCTGAATAATATTCCATTGTGTATATATACTACAGTTTCTTTATCCATTCATCTGTTGGGTCTTGTTTTTTCATCCAGTCTGCCAGGCTATGTCTTTTGATTGATGAGTTTAGTTCATTAACATTCAGTGCTGTTATTGAGGCACAATTTTTTATATACTATCATTTTGATTATATTTTTGAATTGAAATAGATTTCCCTTTGCTTGACTATTGTTCTTGGATAGTTTTTCCCTTGGCTGGTTTTAATTCTTATTCTCCATTTCTTCTTCGTGAAATATTTCACTATGTGTTGTAGTGCAGGCTTTCTAGTTGTGAATTCTTTTAACTCTTGTTCTTCAGGAAAGGTTTTTATTTTGTCTTCAATTCTGAAGTTTAATTTTGCTGAACATAGCATGCTTGTTTGGCATTCATCTTCTTTTAGAACTTTGTATATATTACTCCAAGATCTCCTAGCTTTTAGTGTCTGGGTTGAAAAATCAGCTGACATTTGGATTGGTTTCCCTCTAAATGTAACCAGTCATTCTCCTATAGTAGCTTTCAAAATTCTATTCTTATTCTGTTATGTTAGGCATTTTCATAATAATGTGTATTGTTGTAGATCTGTTGTAATTTTGAATATTTGGAGGTTGTATGTGTCCTGTATTTGACTTTCCATTTCATTCTTAAGATTTGGGAAGTTTTCTGTTATTTCTTTGAAAAGATTTTACATTCCTTTAGTTTAGTTTATATCTCAGAGCCTTCATCTGTCCCTGTGAATCTTAGATATGGCCTTTTAATGTTATCCCATATTTCTTGAAAATGCTACTCATGATCACTTTACATCTTTTCTCCATGATCAACTTTATTTTTAAGATTATATACTTTGTCTTCATTACCTGAAACTCTGTCTTCCAAATGATCTACTCTATTAGTGATGCTTTCCATTGAATGTTTAATTTGTTTTATTGATTCCTTCATTTCAAGGATTTCTGATGAATTATTCTTCAGAATCTCTATCTCCTTATTGATGTGAACTTTCACTTCTTGTATTTTCCGATTTCACTCCTTACACCATCTCTTACCTCATAAATTAGTTCAGCTATGAACTTTCTAAATGCGTTTTCTGACATTTCAATGGAGTCTGTTGTTGGGGCATTCTGGGTTGTTTGGGATGGTTTGTTCCCTTGCATTTTCAATTATTTGTGTGTCTACCCATCTGTTTGAATGGTTCTGAAGCAGTAGGGTTTCTACCCTATGAATTTATAGTGACCCTGTTTGTTTCCAGTGCCTCACAGATTAGGGGGAGCCAAATGATGGCAACAACCTATGTAAACAATATCTAGCAATAAACTAAAGTATTTGGTTTCTATTATGACATTGAAAATGTTAATTGGCACAATAAACAGAATTGGTAGGATCAGCAATTTCTATCAGTAAGAATAGTAAGTAATATATATAAGAGGAAAGATGAAAGAATGGGGGTCAGAAAAGGGTTTGCAATTTCAATAGGTGAATGTGAAAAATGCCAAAGTGACATAGAATGTGACTGTTATGTGGAGAGATCAGAAAAATTAGAAGTAAAAAATTAAAAGAAGAGTAAAAGAAATAAAAATAGAATTTGAATGTTAGAAAGAGTAAAAGAAGAAAGAGAAATAAGGGAAATTGAAGAGTAAATAAGACAATATAAAAAAATCAAAACATACTAATCAAAAATCCTAACCCTCAACAGACAAAGCAAGGAAAAATGAGTAACTTTAAAAAAATGCTAGAATTAAGAAAACAGAAACAAATATGTATATGTATAAATGTCCATGAATCATTCAGCAATCTAGAAAAAAGGACAAGAAAAAAATTTTTTAAAAGAATCTTGTTGCAAAATTAAGGGATTGTTTCCATCGCAGTGGATAAAAAAGTCAGTGAGAGTATATGTTCAGTGTCTGTGCCCATCTGTCAACAGTTTTCCTTTATATTTCTTCTTGAAGTATGTACTGGACACCAAGAATAGGGGCGATAGGTTGTCAACTCCTTTATGTGTGTGTGTGTGTCTGTGTGTGTGTGTGTGTGTTGCTCACCAAGATGACAGACAGTTGAAAAACCTCTGCTTCCCTGCCCTGCAGTAAGATCAAGTTTGCAATGGGAAATTCCATCAGCTCTTCTCCAAGGTGAAGCTGCAGCTGGGTTCTGTGAGATGAATACATATAGATGGAACTCTTGAGGGCAGGGCAGGGCTAAAGTCTAGTGAGTCCCCAAGTACTTTAATTTGCAGCTAATTCTCTGTACCTCTAGAGTTTTCCCAGGGATTCACTTGTGAGAGAGGGGCAAGGGCAGAACCACGCTGCTTCTCTTGTTGGAGGGTACTGACCTTTATGGTCTCTTGGATTCTGTCCCCAAGCACAATCACACCAACCAATTCAGGTTCCCGAGCTTCTGCAGCTGGTCCTGCTTTCTCCCCAACCTCCAGAGTCTATCTCCAAGCTTGGACACACCTGCCCATTCAGATTCTTGATCCTCATCTTCCCAACCCTCTTTGGGTCAGTACCCAAGGGCAGATACACCTGCCATTCAGATTCCTAATCCTCCACAACTGGTCCTCTGTCTTTCCCAGTCACCTGGGGTCAATTTCTGAGCAGATACACCCACACATTCAGACTCCCTGATTCCTGACCCTGCATCTGGTTCTGCAAGCTGATAGACTCAAAGGTGGGAGAGAACCCATTCTTCCCTCTCTGTCCTGTCTCCAACCCCTACCCCCACCCCGCCATGCATGCAAAGTACTCTCCATGCCTAATTTTCTCTAGATTTTGTGGCTCAGACTAGTTCACATGACTGGTTTGTGCCTGTACTATGAATTAAAGCCAAACCCATTTTCCCAGAACCCACTTATCAGTCCCTGTATCTGCAGCCACCCAGTGAGCCAATGTGCTCAAGATGACTCCTGCCTAGTCTCACTCCAGACTACGGTTAAATGCGGGGCATCAACCCTGTACCCATTTACTGTGTCCAACAACCTCTGGTGGGCCTAGGGCAGGCTGTCCCAGAGATTTCAGGACTTTCCACGCTAAGACTCTCCTTGTATTTCTCAACTTCTTTTGTTATCGTATGTTAAGTCCACTGCTCCCTCAAGCAGCTTAGCTTTATTTCTGTCCCTTTCTCCTTGCTTAATGATCCTCAAATTTCTGTCTCGAAGGCACTCTAGCTGTTGAGTATTGAGTTTTAGTCAACTCCCTTTCACCTACCTGGCAGAGAAGCAGTATTCCGGACGCCCAAATACTGGATCACCCAGCTACCAGAAACACTGCTTCCCTTTAGTCCACCATCTTTCTTTTATAGAATTTAAAAAAATTAAATTCTTAAAAGCAAAGAGTGCAATGGTGATAAACAGGGACTAGAGGATGGAGGGTATAGACATTTGAGGAGATTTTGGTGAAAACAAAGAAACCCAGTTTTCAACAACAACAAAAAATTACAAGACATGCAAATAGAAAATGTTCACCCCACACACAGCAAAAACTGAAAATATAAATTATCCCTAAAGAAACCTACACATTGAACATGGTAAAGACTTGAAATTGAATATTTATTATAAATTTGTTCAAGAGATTAAAGAAATCCATGTCTAAAGAACTAAATGAAACTGAGAATTTTGTTTCATATAATAGAGAATATCACTAAAAACAAATTATAAAAATAGTCAGAAAGTGATGTAGGAAAGTATAATAACTAAAATAAAAACTTTGATAGATTTGACATCAGATTTGAGCAGAAAGAAGAAAGAATCAGTGAACTTGAAGAAGCATCCATTGAGATTTTCCAATCTAAAGAACAGAAAGAAAAAGAATGAAGAAAACTGAACAGATCTTCAGAGATCAATGGTACACATTAAGAAAAACAACATAGGCATATTAAGAATCACAGAAAAAGAAAAGAGAAAGAAAGAGGAAGAAAGATATATGAAAAATAATAACCAAAAAAATCCCACATTTGAAGAAAGCATTCATCTATATGACTAAAATACTTAAACTACAGAGGATCAACTCAAAGATCCACATCTAGATATCTTAAACTGGTGAAAGACAATGACCAAGATAACCTTAAAAGCAATAAGCCAGAAATGATTCATCATGTACAAGGTATCCCCCAATTAGATTAACCCATAAAATTAACAGAATATTTCTCTTTTTAAAAAAATGTTTGAAATCAGTTTAATACAAAATAAAACTTCAAAAAGTAGTAAAATAAAAGAATTAAATCTTAAAACTTTGAAAAGTAGAAAAAGCTTTAAATTATAAAGTAATTATAATAAAATTATGAAGTAATTATAATAATAATAAGCAACAGGCTTATTGAAATGATAAGATATTGAAATGATAGGTTGTAATACCATATATGGAATATTGCACTAAAATTGAAAACATATACAATAGTGTCGTATATGGCATGTAATTTACATGTATATCTACATCTATACACATTAATGTGATAGGTGAGGGGTGGTCAGCTGCATCAGTGAAAGAAATGGACCAGTAGGGGAAATTTCTTCTGTACAACATCTGTTGAGAAAGTCTTCCAATGGTGCAGTCAATGCTGATTTCAAAAAATATGCTTTTTCACAAATCCATCATTACAGAAAGTGAGTTACAGAAAATGAGACTAAAAATATTAAGTCAGAAAGTTTTATTTTGCAAGGAGTTTATTCGAGGAAAAGAAATATCAGGCTTCAAACTGACATGTTCAGTTTGCTCCGAAGGCAACACTAAGAACCTGACTATAAATTATCAATCATGACTCTGTCCTTCCAATTTCAATGCCTGTTGGTTCTCAATGGATGTTATAGAGAAGATATTTCCCCTACTGGTCCAGAATATTTCTTATCAGCAACCATGGAGGCCAGGAGACAGTAGGATGGAATAATTAAAGGGCTAAAAGAAAAAAAAAATTGTCAACCAGGAACTTTGTAGCCTGCAACTATCCTTCTAATAATGTAGACATTAAGACATTCCCAAACAGTAACTGAGAGAATCTTTTCCTGATAGAGTTGCCTAAAAGAAACACTAAAAGAATTCCTACCAGCTGAAATGAAAGAACACCAGACTGTAACTAAAATCTACCTTAAGAATTGAAGAGCACTGATACAGGTAAATACATAGGCAAAAACAAAACACATTGTAAACACTCCATCCAAAACCTTGAGTAAGCTGAGGAATAAAGGTGCTGACTCCTCTTCATTGCAGAGTCCCAGCCTGGAAAAGCTTTGAACTAAGAAGGAAGTTTCTAATTTGAATGATTAAATTTTTAAATTATTATATTGACCTGAATATTTGATAGAATTAATTTTAACACATAAGAATTGTTTAAAATGCTACTCAAAGTATGGGAAAGAAAAAACCCACTAAATGTATGCCAGGAAAAAAGTAAAGCAAAACTTAAAACCATGAAACCTGAGTGTCCACCTGTTTAGAAGGGCTGGAGTGGCTTAGCAGCTGGGAAATGAGTATTCCCAAGGCCCACTAGAATTTATTTTGGCTAACCTTCTTCCTCAGAGAAATTGGAGAAAATAGAATCTGTAAGTTCCCCTGCCCAGTGATGCTGTCTGTCACTTAAGTTTTTGCACACCATCTGCCTCAGGAAACAGGATGCTAGGAGACATCTGTGTGGGTTCTAAGTCACAGAGTACTTGGAAGCCCTGGGGAGGAGAAAATATGGTTTTATGGATTGTGTGAGATCACATCTAGGATATTGAAACTAATAGGAACCCGAGGGATGCCTTGCCAGTTTCACAGAAAAATTCTCAGCAAAGACCTTTCAAGCTGATCTCTGATCTGGCAGCTCACCTAAACTTTGCAATTGAAGAAATGGACAACAGATTTTGCTTTCCAAGGGTGTGGATTAAATAGAGTCTCCCCTGCCTCACTACTGGGTGAGTGACCACCCTGCCCTCCGTAAAAAACTTTTACAGCCTTGCTATCACCTGATGGCTGTGCCAGTGCCACTTCATCCCCTAAGATGTTTTGGACTTGGATCAGAAAGCCTTCTTCAGGCATCCTTCCTGTCAATCACCTTGAACTGAATTTTCACCCTCACCTTTCAGAAATTCACCTTTCCAGAACAAAGCTTTCCTTAGGCTGCAGAGGCAGTTTTGTAAAGGAAGATGGATGGACAGTCTTTGCTTCAACAGAGCTCCAGAAATTATAACACTTTTCCAAAACTCTGGATACTGTAATTTTGCCTGACCACAGAATTTCCTGTTAGAATGTATGTTTTTATCTAGAATTATGAGGCCTTCTTGTGGACAGAGCCTGTGATTTAATTCTGTAGTCCCAGACATTATTACTTTACCCAACACAGAGCAATCCTGCAGTTTCTTACCGGTTTATTGTTTGAATTAATGTTGTGTCAGTGATGTGAAGCAACCGTTTCTCAAACTGGTTGTCTATTATTTCTACAACATCTCTAATTGCAAACACAATTGTTTTAATTCCTTTGCTTTTATTTCAGTTTTTTCTTCTTGGTTTGTTTTGCTTTAATTTTTAATCTAAGAGCCAGAGGGACCACTTTAACTTAAAACACTTCTCCCAGACTGGGTAAATCCTATTGGTGTCCACCAGATCTCTCTTCCCAAACCAGATTTCAAGTCATGTCTGTCTCAGTGATAGAAGGTGACGAGAACTCCCGCCTAGCATTACAAGTGTGAGCTTTTAGAAGTGAGTAATTTGGGTATGTAATCAGTCACACAGAAGCAGAGCTTCTTCATCCCCAGTACAGACTATTGACATCCACCTTACTTAGAGTAAACACAAAATGATACAATGTTCCTTTACCCATTCTGTCCAGTCATCCCGGATTTGGAACACCCATAAAAACTTAAATGTAATACATAATATAATTATACATGTTAAATAATTATATACTATAGATGATAGTAGAAGATAATTATATACTATATACTTATATACAGTATAAAACAAGATTACATACCAGAATATAATCATATAGAACAAAATTACATTATAATAACAAGATAATTATTATTACTATTACACATAAGTTAATGAGTTAATATAATAATATACAAGTTAAGATTCTTATTTCCATCCTATTTTATTGCACCTGTGTCCATTTCATTGAAATGGTCCCATAATTGAAATTTTAGAATTTAATTTGTTAAAGTGTTCAGGACCCATAAAGGGCTTCTTTGATGTCTTTATAACTGACCCTGGAAGCTCCGCCTTAAATGTGGATTCCATTTGTACTCAGTCATGTCTGCATTACTTCTCTCTTTAATATAAACCTCATCCTTGTTCAACCCTATCCTCCCATTTTTGCCTCATTTCAGTATATATTCTGTGTTGTGGGTCCAGAACCCAGAATTATTTGTTTATTCCTTGTACACATTTTGTTGTCTGCATCTTTGGTTTGGCTTGGTTATTAGCTATTTGGTTTGGTTTGGTTTTTAGCCTAATACGCAAGTATTAGGCTCCAGAGTCTGTACTGCAGGGAGAGGACAGTGGTAAGAAAATCAGACAGGTGCTTTGGAAAAGGGAACAAATTTATCTACACTGCCTTCTAACATCCTGTACCCCATAATAGTGCTCAGACATCAAAGATCACACAGTCCCTCTAATGTGACTATGGCTATATGGAAGATTTCTAATAAAGAGGGGGTAAGCAACTTGCCACACTGAAATCTTGGCAAGTACTCTGAGGTTTAGTGCCTCCTGCAAAACTAGTGCAAGAATTCGAGGTTCAGAGGGCAGAAGGGAGATAAGACAAAGGCCATACAAAACCTGTTTACATTTAACTATTCTCTCTGCATAACCTACCAGATGCTGTTAAAGTACCTGGTTCCATTTTTCAGTTTTAAGTAAGGGAGTGCCCAAATAGCTGCTGACAGCTGCTGATAAAACAGAGGGAGATTCTCAGAGTAGATATTCATCATGCAAATAACAGTGAGTGGCTGTGAATTCAAGTAACTCTTTCTTTAGCCCACAGTGGTAATTGAGTAAAGGGAGATGGATGGACACTCTCATTTGCTTCAGTAAAGTCCCAGAAATTATAAAGCTTCTCTGAGGCTCTGGATGCTTTGTTGTTGCCTGACCACAGAATTTCCTGTTAACCCATGATTGTTTACTTGAGATTATAAGGGATTCTGGTGGACAGAGCCTATGATTTAATTCTGTAGTCCCATCCCTTATCACTTTACCCAGAACAGAGCAAGATTCTAATCGCTTTTCAGATATGTTGTCTGAATTAATGTTGATGATTTGAAGCAATTGCTTTCAAACAGGGGGGCTGTAATTTCTATGACATCTCTAAGTGAAAACACAATCATTTTAATTTCTATGCTTTTGTTCTCACAGTAATGGGGAGAAATAAAATACTATAATCAACTTCATTTTATGAGCATGCTGTGCTGGAATTCTGACTCAGGATTTGAGGGTCTACATTCATTCTTAAGATCATCCTTTTACCAAGTTAAGACTGATGGATATTACTATAGTAAAAAACCAGCTGAAATCAAGAATGATTAGAATTCATGTTCTGGGACCTACACAGCTCTCCTATCTCCCAGGCATTTGTTATAATATGTGGTACATAATAGGTTTTTAATGACATTTATAATGGCAAATTATTGATGAAACTAAATCTTAGTAGTCAACACCACATTTACCTGGCAGTTTTATCATGTGCCAACTTGGTTGAGAGATTTGACAGATTTCACTTTCTTGCATGTTTTCATTTAGAATGGGCCACAAGAGAGTTTCTGATTCGATGTGGATAGAAACACACGCAATGTGACTGACGCACTGACTTGCTTCCTTGATGTGAGCTACAGGAAGCCTATTCCTATTCCCCTTTCTGCTTTCCAACTTTTGTGCTGTGGATGACATGACCAGACATCTGAAACATACCCATGCCACCAATGTTGGGGGCAATAAGAACTAATAGGGTTTTAGGTCCATACATTTCTTGCTTCATCTGCTGTGGGTTTCAACCTACTTTTGATCTCCCCCACTCTACATCTGTCTTCCCTTTCTGCTTGCCTGTCAGGTGGACTTCAAACTGCTGTATTAGAAACAAAGACAACAGTTTAACAGAGAAGAACGAACCAGCTCCCGCAATTATGCGAGTCAATTCTCTGCAATAAATTCCTTATATCTCCTAATGGTGTGCTTCTCTGGTTGAACCGATACAGCAGATGATGCATTACTTGCTCTTATCACTGTTTTTCTCTTGCCAGTTTTACTAGTAGCAAATACAATAAGTAAGCAATGAGGAGTTTTATGTTCCTGAATCCATAAATAATTGCATTAAGTCAGATTTTCATAACACTATAATCCTAACCTTATTTTCAACTAAACCAAACCATTTTACAGACTTCTTAAGTGATATATGAGTACCTACAAGACCTATTCAAAAGCTTAGCACACACATACTTAACACAAGCACAATAGCACAGACTCTGGATATTCTGGTTATTGAGGTCCAGCCAGGTCACTCCCCTTGCTTGTGAACACTATCCCTTGCTTGACTGGCTTATAGTTATATGATCAGGGACCCCCTTGAGTAACAGACATCTAGTCTTTTAAATCTAACTCAAGCAATGATAATTTTCAGTAATGGAACGAAGATCCCACATCTGAACATTATGTCACTTCAAAGCAGAAGCCTCTCAACTCCTTTCTTAACCAATATTATGGAAGATACAGGGACCTCCCTCTTAGCGGTCATGCTATAAATTGCAAAGAAAAGAGTCAACCAACAGGGGATGGAGAATTAAATCCACTACAAATAGGAACAAATTCTGCTAGAATATATGGTAAAGAACACTTTGTCTTTCTATAAACCAATAAGAGAAAAGTAAAAATCAACTATAATATGGAAAGGAGGTAATGATCAAACACTAAGGTTTAGTATTTGTTAAAATTAGCACAGAAGAATTGCCTCCTGGGAGAATTTTAGTTAAGGACAGGAAATAATTATTCTTAACTAAACAACAATGTTGTTATTAGTACAATTTAGTACGACATACTTAGAGGAAAGGAGATTTCTGTATAAGTATTATTGAATTCAAAATATAAAAGCAGATTAAATATAGAATAGAACCTGAGGCTACATCTTTCCACTATTTTTAAAAAATAATTTTAGCTGTAGATAGACACAATAACTTTATTTTGTGTATCTATTTTTTTGTGGTGCTGAGGATCGAACCCAGTGCCTCACACATGCTGGGCAAGTGCTCCACGACTGAGCCACAATTCCCACCCATACATCTTTCCACTATTAAAACCAACACTGGCAAAGAGAATGTGGTTTTAGCAAAACATAAGGCATTAAATGAACATTGCTAATTTGAATCATATCGGTTTTGTGGTTTTGTTTATAATTCATGTATTTGTTTTGGCTTGAAAATTTTATAAGAACTGTTAGCTAAGTTTAAATCTCTATTTTTGTTCATTTTTAAGCAACACAATTATAGACATGATTTCTGTCAATGGTGCCAATGAGAATTTCATTTTTCTCTAAACAGTATTTCTCAACCCTGAAACACATTAAAATTCCTTGGAGGGGTGCATTTTCAGTGATCTGAATTAATTGGTCTAAGGTGGGTCTTGGCCTCTAGGACATTTTTAACACCCATTTCTCAGCAACCAACAGAATAGTTAGAGAAATATTAAGGATACATAAGATTTGAACTACAGTGCTAAACAAATTCACATAATTAACCTTTAGAGAACATTATAAACAATAAAAGAAAATTTATTTCAATAGCACCTGGAATATTTACCAAAATTACATATTGGGTGTTTAAAAGAAACCACAACAAATTTTAAATAGATTATAGTATTTTATAATATAAGCAGGGGTTACAATGTAATTATAATACAATTCAATAGTATATTTGGAAAAGAGTCCCCAAATTTGAATATACTTCAAAATAATAAATTGATCAGAAATAAATTGCAAGGTATATTAGGAAATCATTTGAACTGAATGATATTGAAAGATTGCACATTGGAATTTGTAGGAAATAGTGAAATCAGTGAGGAAATTTTGTAGATTTAAATACTTATCTTAGAGAAAAGGAATGGTTTAAAACCATCCATCTTTATTTCTACCATAAGAAATTAGAAAATGAAAAACAATAAACTCAAATTTGAAGAAAGTAATAAAAATAAATAACAGAACTCAGTAAAATAGAAAAAGTTGAAAAAAATAATAGAACCTAAAGTTGGGCCTCAGAAATATAAGTAAAACTGAAAATTTCAAGGAAGGGAAGACACACAAATTTTTCTCACTTTCAAATAAGAAAAAAATCACTATTAGAAACAAAATGAACAATAACTCTACATATCCTATAACCACTAAGAGGACAATCAGCAATAGTTATGAACAACTTTTGTAATTAAGCTTGACAACTCAGATGAAGGACAAATTACTCAGGAAATATAAATTCTCAAACTGATTAGAAAATCTAATTTCATAAAGAAAATAAACTCAAAATTGAATATGTGTTTTTCAGAAAACAACACAAAATAAATACACTGGAGAATGTTATTAAACATTTAAGAATGAAAAAATACTAATCCTAGAATAATGCCACAAAAAACCTTACTAAATGTCAGCAAACAAATTCAGCATAAATAACAAAGAATATCTTACATAAACAAGTAGGGTTAATCTCGGGTATTCTAGGTTGGTTCAAATTTCAAATAATGTATCAATGTTAACTGTCATATTAAAACAATACTTAAAAGTTGCTATCTCAATAGTTGAGAATATAGAACTAACAAGTGATCCAGCAATCCCACTTCTGTGTATTTATGTAGAAGAATTGAAATTGGAATATAGCACTCTCTTGTTCATTGCAGCACTATTCACGTTAGCAAAGATGTTGAAACAACCTAGATATCCCCCAACAAATGAAAGAATAGAGCAAAAGTAGTAAACAGTGGAATATGTCATTCTTTAAAAAGAGGAAAATTTTACAATATGTGAACCTTATATATTTGAACCTTACAACATTGTGCTAAGTGAAATAAACCAATCACAGAATAACAAATACTGCACAATGTCACTCACATGAAGTATCTAAACTAGCAAAATTCATAAAACCGAAGAGTAGAATCATGGTTACCACAGGTGGGGAGAGAGGGAAATGGAGAGAGTTACAAATCCAAGGGCATAAAATCTTGGTTAGGTAAGATGAATACACTCTAGAGCAACATTTTATCTAGAGTCAATAATCCTTGTATTATTGAACACTTAGCAACTTGTCGAGGAAGTGTATCTCATGTTAAATGTTTTTATGACAACAAAAGTTTTTAAAGTATGTGACAAAATTTTGTATTTAGAAAATCTTATGGTGTCTAAAGTCAAAGTAAAACACATTTTTAAAATTATAAACAAATTTCTTAAGAATGGAAAATACCATATTTCTATATACTAACAGTAACCAATCAAAAGTTTCAATAGAAAATTATTCCATTTAAAACAACATCAGAAGAAACTTGCATTTCTACCTCACACCCATTAAGGTGGCTAAAAGGAAGAGGAGGAAGAGAAACATGAGAATGTGGAGAAGTAAGAACCCTAGTGCACTGTTGATGGAAATGTAAAATGGTAGAGCTACCACGGAAATTTTTATGGTGGTCCTTCACGAAATTAAAAGTAGAATTATCATGTGATCCAGCAATTCCACTTCTGGCTGTCTAACAAAAGAAAAGGAATCGAAGTCTCAAGAAGACATTTGTATATTCATGTTCATTGCTACATTATTCCTAATACCCAAGAGATTGAAGCAACCCATAGCTACTGACATGCAAATGGATAAATTAAAAGTGGTATAAGCATATAATGGAATATTAATTAGCCTTAAAAAGAAAGAAAATTTTGACATATGCAGCAACATAGATGAATCATAAGATCACTATGTGAAGTGTAATATAGTCACTAAAAAATAAATTCTGTATGATTCCTTTTATATAAGGTACTAGAATTATCAACCAAAGTCAAAAGAATCAGGTGGTTGCCAGAGGGTAGGAGGAGGGGAGAATGGGGATTTATTGTTTAATAGAAACAAAGTTTCAGTTTTTCAAAATGAAAAGAGTATTGGTGATGATGGTGTTGATGGTTACACAAAAATGTGAATATACTTAATGTAATTGACCTGTACACTAACAAATGGCTAGATGATACATTATATTTTATCATAATTAAAAATAATAGAAAACCTGAACATGCTTGACCAATTTATCAAAAGATGTGCAAAAACTCAACACTAATAACTTTATAACCCACAAGAGATAAAACGTAAGTATCAAAGGAACAGATAACCCATGTTTATGGACTAGAAAACTCATTTTTTAAAAATATTCATTCTGCCAGGCACAGTAGTGCATGCCTATAATCTCAGTGACTCAGGAGGCTGAGGCAGGAGGATTGCAAGTTCAAAGCCAGCCTCAGCAAGACCCTGTCTCTAAATAAAATACTTAAAAAGGATTGAGGATGTTGCTCAGTGGTTAAACACTGTTGGGTTCAATTCCTAGCCCCCCCCATAAAAAGTGTGTGTATATATATATATATATATATATATATATATATATATGAGAATTCTCTTTAAATCAATCCATACCACAGATTGAGAAACTATGGATTACAGACCAAATTCAGCCTGATGCCTATTTTTTATTACAACTGAAAAGACAATAATATTTTCTTTTCATTTTAATTGGTTAAAGAAAAGAGAAGAATATATGGTAGAAACTATAAGTCTTCTTTTTATTTAAAAAAAAAAAAGGAAAATTGTTTCTACCTCGCTGCAAAATGCTTTATTTAAAAAAAATCACCAACCCCAATTAAATTTCAATAGGGCATTGAAATTGTATTTGAAACTTGTCTATATAAATTGGTAAATAGTGATTAATTTACATGAAAACCCTTTGTTTAAAAATTGAAAAGATTCTAAAATATAGAGAGAAAAAGAAAAGACCCCGAGTAGCCAAAGTAATCTTGAAAAAGAAGATCAAAAGGCTCATACTATTATCTCTAAGGATTTACAAAATGTTTTAATAATGAAGGCTCTGCAGTATGTATAGGCATGAGGCATAAGGACAAAGAAACAGGTTCACAAAACAGTACATTTCTGAACATGAATGTGATTTAGTTGTGTGCTTTTTTGTTGTTGTTGTCTCAAACTATTGAGATTTTCATTCATTTCTTTGCAACAACTTTTATAAAAACAACTAGAGAAACTTATATAAAAGTAGAAAGCTTCACTGGACACAGTGGTACTTGCTTGTAATCCCAGTAACTAGGGAGGCTGAAGAAGAAGGATCACAATTTCAAGGTCAGCCTCAGCAACTTAGGGAGACCTTGTCTCAAATAATAAGAAGTGCTGGAATATAGCTCAGTGGTAGAGTGTCCCCGGGTTAAATACATACACACACACACACACACACACACAAAATGTATGAGCCTTTACCCTTTTATCACACCACACACAAAAACTAATTCAAGATGAGTCTACTAATATAGCACTAAAACTTAAAGATTCGAAATACATTAACTGTTAAACAAAAATAATAGATAAATTGGACTTCAACAAAATAAAAAATATTCTGTTCATCAAAATATAGTTATGTTAATAAAATCACAAGCCACATATTTGTGGAGAACGTATTTTAAATTAAATGTCTGGCAAAGGACTCATGTTGAAAATAAGGAATTCTGCCATGTTCAGTGGTGCAGGCCTGTAATCCAGAAATTCGAGAGGTTGAGGCAGGAAGTTCACAAGTTCAAGATCAGCCTCAGAAACTTAGCATGGCCCTAAGCAACTTCTTAGTGAGATCCTGTTTCAAAATAAAAGAAACAAAAAGGGATGGGATGTGACTCAGAGGGTGAAGTGCCTCTGAGTTCAATCCCCAAAAACAAGAAAGAAAATACAGAGTTTCTACTAATTAGTACAAAAACAAAACAATCTAACATAAATGCAAGGAAAAATTGGGAACAAATACTTCACAGAAGATGCATAGGAATGGCCAACAAAGCACATCGGAAAACACTCAGCATAGTCAGTCACCAGGGAAATGCAAATTAGCACTGATTATGCTGAAATATCACTACAGAATGAACAGAATGAACAAAATTTTAAAAACTTGCTAAAACTTCATGTTGACAAGTACATGGGGCAATTAGAACGTTCATAAATTTCTGTTGGTATTATAAAATTTCACAATCACTTTGGAAAATAAGTTGACAGTATCATACAGTGTTAACCATTTTAGAAATCTTCCCCCATTGCCCAACATTTCCACCTAGGTGTTGAACTAATATAATTGAGAACACATGTCCATGAATGAATTCAATGCAAATGTGCATAGAATCTTTATAACAGCCCACATGTGGAAAAAGCCCAAGTGTCCATCAACACAAATGGATCGAATAATCAT
Organism: Sciurus carolinensis; assembly: GCF_902686445.1. Taxonomy (NCBI): domain Eukaryota; kingdom Metazoa; phylum Chordata; class Mammalia; order Rodentia; family Sciuridae; genus Sciurus; species Sciurus carolinensis. The sequence goes on along the minus strand of NC_062215.1, from coordinate 72,795,910 downwards.
CTTATTTTCTGATAATGGAACACTTCTCATTAATAAAAGAGGGAACTCAAAGAAGGACATGAATAAATCTCAAAGACAATATGCTGAGTGAAAGGGTAGGCATAGACCACATACTGTATTATTCTTTTTATAAAAATTTCAAGAGCATATGGTTATATATATTAGGACACTTTTATGCTATGGGAGGAAAGGGTTTACAGGAAGGGAACCTGGGGAAACTTCCTGGTGGATAAGAATGTTCTGTACTTTGATCATGGTGGTAGTTACATGGCTGTATATATTTTTAAAACTTGCCCAATTGTGTACTTGAGACCTGTGCATTTTATTGCATGTACTTCTAAAACATTCTTAATCCTCTTGTGCATTTTCTGCTTTCTTTGTTGATCCTGATTGATGTACTGAGCCATCAATTGCCAAAGGCTTATTCAACTTTCTTTGCCCACTACTTAAATGAAGAAATGAATGAAAGCATATAATGAGGAAATAAGAATGGAATAAACCAAAAGAAGTAAAAATTGTTATTCAGACAGCCCAGGTAAACTACATATTATACTACATCTTTTCTTTGCAAAGGCTCACTTCTCCTAGGGCATAAACTTCTACAAGTCAAACAAATATTTGTAATTCAACCCTAAATCCAATGGCATTAATTTTTACAGTCTTTTTTAAGTTAGAAGAAAAAATTATGTGAGAGCACATCACCTCTATTAATAGTAATAACCAGTGCATGCAAATAGCAATACTCAATTATGTTATGGAAGTTGATATTTTTTCTAAATTTTTCTTTTCACTCAAGCTGTATATGAAACAGAAAATTAAATTACTTACATCCTATATTCACTCTCTAGGCCATTCACAAATTCATTTATTCATTTACTGAACATGTGTTTGTTGAGCATCCATTCCATGTTAAATTAAAAGTGAGAATATATGAACTGAGAAGAAGCTGTCTAAAAACAAAACTGACACTCCAATTGGAGATAAAATTACATAAGCAAGCAAATATAAGAATGTGCTATGAAAGAGGGAGGTACAAAGTAACAGGGTTTTTGATAATTCTATGGGGGATAAATACATATCTGTGACATGTCAGGTCAACTTCACCAGTCATCTCTGCCCAGAAGCAATTCTCCTCATTGCCCACTTCCTGCCCCTGTTGACTAGTCTCAGAATTTTGCTCAGGTTGTGATCCTTGCCCTGAAAGTCCTCCTATCTCCTTCTCTCCTATCCTACTATAACCAGATAATCTCTTAAAAAAAAAAAGGTCCAGTTCCAATTCCACTAAACACCTTTAGTTACTGTCTCTTTTTTATACCCCTTTAGCTCTCATTTGGTACAGCATCCTTTTTCTTCTTGTAATTTAACCCCAAATCCAGTGTTATCAATTTTTGCAGTATAAGTTGGAAATGAGTGACAACATACCATCTCCATTAATAACAATAACTCGTGCATGCAAATAGCTGACCAATATTTTGTTATGCAAGTTGAGATTTTTTTTAAAGCTATTCTTAGATATCCTGAGATAGCCTATACTGCACTGCATGTTGTAAATTTCTATGAGACTAGAGATCCACCTCTTACCCTCTTCAGAACACTGGACAATGGTTGACACATGGAAGATGCTAGAAAGCAGGAGTTTGTGAAATTAATGCACAATGATTGAACACAAACTATGCACAAAATACTGATCCTTTCTCCTGTTGGAGGGACTTCAGGGTAGTTGTGACCTACAGCACTTTGATACACTCCCCCTACCTGTGTCCAAATACATCCTCTTTCAACTCAGCTACTGCAACTGTAGAACAAGCAGAGGCCCCAGCGTGCAGTTTCCCCATTCACCAAGTGTGCTGATGTGGAAAATCTGTAAAATACAGTTTAGAAACAACAACTGCTGTTCCTGAACTTCTCTGAAGCAGCAATTTGCTAGTATGCCAGTGTGAGTGAGGTGACTCATGAGGAGTCAGCTTGAAGGGCAAAGATGAACAATTTCCTTCTACCTACAAAAAAGGGAAATAGACCTGGATCCCTTTGGGAAAACTCTCTCTCTTTGCAATCAGGTGGCCATAGCCATAGGATACAGCAGGGCTGTTTTTGAATAGGTCTGAAAGCTCTGGATACAATTTGATCTTTGGCCACTTCTCATCATAGGGTGAGCAATGGCATGCCATCTGAGAAAGACAGAAAGAGAATGTCTAGTAGCTAGGAGTAAAGGGTCACCAGTTGCATTTCAGAAAAGGGCTCTAGCCTTGTTTCTCAACCCTGTCTGCACATTAGAATGAGACCAACTGAATCCAAACCTCTAGAGGTGGGACCCAGTCATAATTAGTAATTGCTAAATTTCCCTGGGTGCTTTCAATGTGCCACCAAATTTAATAACTACTGAGTAGAGTAATGGGAAGCTGTCCAAGGATTACAGACCTTTCTGCACCTTATGTGTCATCTTGACTGGTGCATGGTATAGCAAGATATTTAGTCAAACATTGTTCTGTGCGTCTTCAGGCTGCTTCTAAGTGAGATCAGCATTTGAATTGGTAGATTGAGTAGATCAGTCAGTGTAGATGGGCTGCATCCAAATCCAAATAAAGCTAAAAGGATGACACTTCCCTGACCCCACCTCACCCACCCTGAACAGGAAGAGGAGGAAGAGGGAACTCCCGCTGTGTTTGGCTGCCATCAGCTACAACTTGCATCTCTTCCTGATATGTCATCCTTAAAGAAAAGAGGGCAGTAAAACACCAAGTCCCTGAATGTCCCCCTTTTGTCCCCAAAACCTACCCAAGTCAAAGGAACAATAAGAACAAGCCAGGGTTGAAAGTCCAGATATATATTATCTTGAAGGACACTGGCTTTCTCATATACACTGGGAACTAGGGCAAGTTAATGTTATCTTTAGAAAGCTATTTTCTTGAAAGAATGCCAGGATAATTTCTCCTTGGGATGCTGACCACACAAACAAAGAAAGAAAGCTAATGCTGACAATGTCACTGCTTCTATAACCTAATATATTAAACTCCTCTCTGAGCAGGGACAGGTACAGAACTGAGGGCACCTGTGAAAGGATGCCTGTCACTCATCCAGCCCAACACCACTGGACAAAACATAAGGAAGAGGAAGCTTTGCTTGGTAAAGCACAGGAAGGATGGAGCTGGGTACTGTCAGCCTGTTGCTGCTGAACTCTTCTTGGGACAGTCACTGGTCTCTTGTAAGCTTTTCCCAATAAACCGTATGTCTCCTATACTGCCTTTGGACATTTTCTTTGGCTTTCCCCCAACCACTTTCCCACTGCACTGGCACAACTGGATTGTGGATGATATACCAGACTCTGGGCTCAAACTGAAATACCAGCTCTTCTTGGATCTTGGACCCTCTGGTCTTCAAACTAGGACTGACACTCAGTTCTCCTGGATCACCAGCTTGCCAACTTGCAGCTCTTAGGATTTTTAATCACTGTAATTACATGAGCCAGTTCCTTAAAATAAATCCCTCCCCCATCTACATTCCTCTGAAAACCTTAACTAATACCCTGTAGGTGCACACAGTCCCATCCCCAAGGATTCACTTTCAGCCAAGGAAACATAACCCAGGACATTTTCATAATTATCCCCAGGAAGTTCTAATGAGACCAGGCTTTGAAGTTTTGACATGACTGAGTAATATTGCACAAATTACTTAACCTTATCTGTTGGTTGCCATCTTGATATTGAAGGTGAAGTTAACCTTATAAGTTTATATGCAAAACTTAAATAACTTAGGTACTTTAACTGGCATATAGATAGAATGGGGTAATATTTGTTTTCACCTATTTGTGTGCAACCAGCAAAACATTTTAGATAATGAGTACTCAGTTTTTATTTACCTATTTATCTTAATTTTTATTGGTGCATTTTAATTATACATATCAGTGGGATCTATTGTTACATATACATACATGCACGTAACATAATTTGATCAATTTCCTTCCCCATACAGAATATACTTTGAGACCTATATATGTCTTAAAACTTCATTCATTTAATTTCCCCCATAACATCACATACCTAGTTTTTGCCTTTCTATCATGCAAGAAGAGTTGACCCAATTCCAATGACTGTTGGGCATTAGCCCAATGAAGAGAACTTGCTTGACACATTTTTGTCTGCTCCCAATTACTAAGGGTACAGTCCAGGTACAGCTCTTTTTGGAGAAAGAGTATAGCAGTTACTTAATGATACTTGAGAGAGGATTTCATCAGATTCTTGGATAGGCTTGGTCTGAGCTTGAAGACTGTGTTTCTCATTCATGTTACTAGACTGTCATCTGAATTCTTTAAACAATGCATTTGACCTTACCACACTGCATTGCCTGTTGGATTTAAGGTCTCTTTTGTATTCATCTTGTATTCATTGCATTTAAAGCATTTGAAAATGAGATTCTGTGTAGGAAGGTGCTGGCATGTTTACAGCCATAAATCAATGGGTATTTAAGAGATTTTCCATAATTATTACATTAGGTTATTTAAATATCATTTTTACTTTAAAAGATTACTTTACATGAAACTGAAACCTCTGTAAAAGCAAGTAACTCAAAGAGTCTAAGCAGCAAGTATGATGTAGTTATAATTATCTGAATATGTTAACATTTAGGGAACAGTCAGGTGCATTACTGGCCTTTAGAAAAATAGAATGCTTCATGTAGACATTAATTAATCAATAAAATCCTAATTGGATTCTATTAAGTATTGGAAACGACATTTCAACTTAAATATTCCATGTACAACACTGACCCATTCCCAAGTAGCAATAAAAGTCAATTAGGTTGATATTCAAATTATAATTATGAATTTTACCACCACCTCCATCTACATTAATATTACAACAATTAAAGAGAACATAGTAAGTAATGAATTAGGCAAGTTTTTTTGCATAAATGCTTCATTTCTTTGGTACTGTTGAGGAGTTTAATATCACACAAAGGTGGATTTTGAGAGCATGAAGTTTGATATTACAAAGCTTGAGATGACTGATATTCATTCTTTAGCAATAAGGTCTGAGACCAATATCTCCATCTGCTAAATGGGGACATAGCTGTTTTCAGGACTGTGCAGGATTAGAATCAATATATATAATCAAGCAGAGGCCTGGACACATTGGAGTCCTGCAGAAAATGACTGATCTATTCCAGAATATTAAGGTCTACATTCATGGAATTTCAGGATGAAGCCTGGAGCTCATTAAGTCCCACTTGTCATTTTAGTGCAGGAAACCATTGTATTGCATTCCTGAAATATTATCTTTCAATTTCTGCTTGGAAACATCACATCAGAATTTACTTCCTCATGGGATATCACAGTTTCATTTTTAGAATATATAGAAATTGACCTCTTTATTGACTCCCACTGGACCTAGTTTTACCATCAGCAATAATGTAGAGCATATTGAAATCATTTTTTAGATGAATTGTTCAGAAAGCATTGCCAATTTTTTGTATACAAAGGCTTTGGTTGCCTGAATTCATATCCCAGCTATATGATCTGAAACCCATTAACTTCAATTGTGCTTTAATGTTTTCATTATTGAATGTGGATAATCCCCATCTCTGATACTTAATAATATTAACTTTTATGGAATTCCATTCAATCACTTTCATTTTACATGCTAAATATTTCTAGACCTCTTGAACATTTCTCATGCAATATGATGTACAAATCCTTTTCCAGCCTGGTAAATGCCAATTTGAACACCAAAACTTTAACTAAATTAACTATTTGGGGGCACAACTTTGTAAGATGTTAGATAGTTTCATATTTGTGACAACAGCATCCCTTGATTTTTCCAGCATGCAAATGAAGAAAGATATTTCAGCCACCCAGTTTGCATGTGGAGGACCAGGGATTTCATTGAAGCTACAAGTGGGTGCCACAGCTCAGGCCCTTAAAGAGCCTTGCAATATTTTTTCCAGCACAAGCCACTGGAAGGCAAAGAACAGAAGCAAATAGAAATGTGATGAGAGTGTGAGAGTCTGAGACCTTGGCTTTAGAACTCACTACTATTGGGATAACAATACCAACCAGGTGTAATAGACATCACAAAGTCACTTGATCTAACAGTGTTACCAGTTAGGTGGGTTCTTTTGCTGTTCATCTGAATGATCAGATAAAGACACACTGTGATGGGACAGTGCTAGAGCAGAAGGGAGACACGGTACTAACCAAAGAGTGTCAAGCTGGCTCTCTGAACATTTATTCATTTGAAAGGGTGATGGAGTGGTCTAGAGTTAGGAATGTTAGTTGGCTTTAGATACATTTCCAAAGGTATTTTTCTTCGTCCTGGATAAACACATTGACCTTGAGGGAGAGGCAGTCGATTGGTCATCCTGGCATCAAATATCACCTCTCTCGTATTGATGCCACATCCTGTCAAACATCTCTACCTTCCAATGAGGATGAGTCGCTGTAACTTTTAAGAGAACACATAGGTGGGGAGTGGAAGAAAACACAAATCATGTTAATAAAAAATTAAGAATATCGGGAATTTTCTGTTTCAGTGACTCCTCAACAGTTTATTCTGTGTGTTGTTTGTCCCTGGAGATCATGGTGGTGGTTGTCCCAGTTTTAATGATGCATCTGGGTACTGAGGTCAATAGGACTGCGAGTGAGTACGTGAGAGGGAGGGAGAGACACGTATACTCTGAATAACTAACAGGTCATATGTTAAGGAGGGAGAGCAGGAAAAAGTACATACCATGCCTTTATAGCTAACCAACTATGAATTAAGGCTCAGGAGTGCAATTGCCCTTTGTCCCTCAGGTAGTCCCTGTCTCAGTGGCACCCAGAATGTTTAGACATTAATGCTTGGCATTCAGAGGAGAATGATGCTGATTCCCACTGGGAATGGTAAGACCTGCGTGTAGACCTGGTGCTGCAATGTGGACATTCAGCTGGCAATGCTGCACACATAGTAGAAGAGAATGTTATCCATTAGGCTGTGTGCAGTTCAGTAGTGACCTTCTGGAAACTGTGACTGTATTCAAAGGGTGCCGCTTGCCGCCGACCAGCGGGACAAACGACAAGTACTCTTCAGAAGTTCATGAAGCAGCTTCCGCTTTATTCGGATAACACCCTCAATATATAAGCAGTCTCATGCATATGCAATTGTAACCAGATAAGTCCATCCAATCCTATTAAAGGTCAAGCGATCACGAGCTCAAGCATACATGTAAGATAGATCTGTCCCGCACTAGGCGGCTGAACTAATTATCATACAGCCAATGGTAAACGCTTCCTGTTTTTCTCAAGGCACATTCAGCACTCCCTTTGGCTCTCTGCCAGTCGCGATCTTTGGATGCGTGTGGTGTAACCCTGGGCCCCGGGTCTCACCTGCCACAAAAGGGTGTGTTCAATTGTTAAATATTTTGACACAATCAACAATCTGAGAATGTTTGAAGTAACACTAAGTCTTACAATGACCTTCAAATCATATTACACAAGTAGCTAGCTAGCCCTTTACACTACTACAATTATTGCTATTACTACTACTTATTTTTACTTATAAAATCATTTCTTGTTTGGGAGATTATATTGATACGACAACCTTGCTGATGCTACCTCAGTTAAAGTTTCTTTAAACCTCAGATGGTATGAATTGACCAAACTGCAAATCCAGGATGTAATCCCAAATTGTTTACCAAGCACTGCAAAACCAATACATAATATGCATAAAATTGAGGTAGATAGTTTTCACCATATGCTACAATTTTCAAGTAGCACAAGGCTTACAATACCTCTTGTTTATAATTGTACTAAAGATTTTTCATTTATCTCAGTGAGTACTACCAATGTTCTTGAATTTTCTATGTTATTTCACAGATTTTAATACCAAAATGTTAAGAAACCTTATGTCTGTAAAAAATATGTATGAATATATTAATAAAAATCATAATTTCACAGTCAAAAAAATTAAGATAGGTCCAAAACCCCACCCTCTTGACTCCAAATCCTATGCACTTTTGGCAAGAATTTCAATGGGATAAATTAAAAGAAAGTCCCAAACATCCAACTATTTTATTAAAATAACTGAAGAATTTCCCATTGTAAGTTAAAATTTTGATCATTTGGTCTTACAGACTTTGTATATTTCAAAAGACTTCTAATTAAAAAGGCCACCATATGATTGTGTTCTAATTTATATAAAATATACAGAATTATTAAAAATAGACAAATTCAGAAAGATAGCAAGAAGACCAGAGGTGGTCAAGGGTAGAGAGAAGGCAGAGTAGGGAGTGACTGCCTAATGTGCACACCGTTTCCTTTTGGAGTGAAAGAAATATCCTGGAACTACAAAGAGGTGGCGTTGTTCAACATTATAATGTATTGAATGTTACTGATGGTTAAGTTTTATGTTATGTGTATTTTGCTACATTAAAAAATAATACAAAAAATAATTTTTAAGAAAATTTAATCCCATGGAAGTAGGTATAATTCTGTGGGGGGAAAAAGATTAAGGGCTAAAACAGATCCTTATCTATTTCTGGTTTACCATTTTCCATCTGTTTGACTTTTGACAACTAACTGGTTTGATCCCTCTAAACCTCATGCTCAGAGCTTGTCAGAGCAGGCCCTAAGCTTACTGTAGGACCAGTTAGTGCATATCAAACATCTTGCATAGGTGTTATAGGTGCTTAGTAGTAATAGGAAGGTCATACAGTTTTGAATTCTCTAAGGCAATATAAAAGGAAAAAGGGCAGCAATTTAGAAGGTGGTTTTATTGTAAGTAAGTTTGCTGAAAATGAGCAGCAGCAAGTCCCAGAAGTCTGGTTCTGGTGTAGTTACATTAATCCACCAAATATTTGGTCTTTTATTTCTCCCTGAGCTGGAATTCAGTGCAAATAATATTTTGGCATTTAAATAAAATAAAACCAACAAAGGAAAATTTTATCAACCCAAATTATTGAGCTTCTGGGTATAGTATCAATATTCCTACTTGAAAAAAATAAGATGTGGGATAAAAGATTAAGCTAATATGAAAAATGTAAAAGGTTAAAATAATAGGGGAAAACTCTACAGTCTAGAATGTGTGTCTTCTACCAACTCTTCTTGCAGGGTTTTATCTTGATTTGATGATTGGGTAAAAACCAGATGAATGTATAGCTGATGAAATTACTCGCACTCTGACGTCTAGTACTTCTGATGGCTCATGTATTGTTCTTAAACAGATTTTATATCAACACAACCCTCTCTAAGGTAGGTACCAGTGTCAGCATCTCATGAAAAGTTGAGAAATACAAGCCAAATTGAGTTAAGCAACTTCTCCATGATGGTACACACATAAAGATGCTAAACCAAGATTATAAATCAAGACAGTCTACCTACAGAGACTATTTTTTAGCCACTACACTCTAAGTACCTCTTTAATTTATGTATGTATATTAGTCTAATATTGATTTGAAAGGGTTTTTACTTGGAATTCTATAAAGACAGCAAAAGTGTTTGTTGATACTTATTATAACACAAGATGTAAAGAGAATTTCATTTATGATGCAGCTAACTGATTCATAGTAATCTCTAATAAACAATAAATGTCTTTCATGGCATTTCATATGAATTTCTAGTTGTTTTTACCACAGAAAGTTACCAGAATTATTATTGCAAAGACTGGAGTATTGTGTTCAGAGTTCAAAGGCAACTTCTCTTTGGTTCTGGAGTTCTATATGGTGGAGAAAACACATAGAGATTAGAAGTCAATGAAGAAATGAAGTAACACTTTAATCATCTTGGGAAGAACCCTGTACTTTCCCCTAGTAAGTTGTTAGGATGTCACAGAGTGACAGTTGCTGACTGTGCAACCAAATCTGGCTTAAGTGGTGAGAGGTTTACTGTGTAGCATACTGAGCCATCCAGAGGGAGCTGAACTATGGTTGGTGCAAAGACTCAAACCGTCTATCTGCACAGACCTTCACTTTCCTGCCCTGCCACTATCCTGAATGTGTCAGCTTTTGAAGAATATGCCTGGGTTGCAAGGTGACATCTTCCTTCCCAGCATCATATTCCAATGCAATTGTGTCCAAAAAATAAATCCAAAAAGCAGCAAAGAAGGGGGTTTTCTTCAAGCATCTGCTTATTTTTATTTAGAAAGAGTAATCTTTCCCAAATGTTAAGTTACAAGTAACATAACTCATTGATGAGATCTGAAATCCATAGCTGCCCCAACATGCAAGGAAGCTGAGAAACTGAAAATAAAGGTCATCATCAATATCTACGATAGGAAGAAGATTCTGCTGATAAGAAGTAGGAGGAAAATAGAATTCAGGAGTCTAATGGTTTGTGTTAAGTATTGTGGCCTAAGTTCAAGTCTGGCTTTCTACTTCCTCCCATATCTGAATCTGGAGGCCAGAATACCTGTGAACTCCAGAAGCAGATTGTGAGAACAAAAGCAAATGAACAGATTTCTTCTCACAGAAGAACTGGCAGGTTGGGTGCAAACCAGAGAGAGAACAGGAGGGCCTCCCCATTAGGAGACCTTGCCAAATCCTCAAGAAGTGACAGAAAGCACAAAAGTGTTCTTTATGCCTAAGCACCAGCCTGGAAGTGATAGTACAGAGTCTAATTTCTATCACTAGCAAAGTAAATTGATGTGCCCTTCAATAGAGTCCAAAAAGTAGTCTGGATTCTGATCAATCAGAGTAGTTTGTCCTTTTCTCAGGGGAAATAATCCAGGGATGAGAAGAAGGTCAAAGGTTAGCAGAGGAAAGAGAAACTTCTTCCCTAAACATAGAATTTGAGGTTAAAATCAAATAACTCATTTTGATTGGAGGTGTTAAATGTTATGACTTCTGCCAATCCTCCCCTGTGAACCTGTTGACTGTTTGCCTTATTGTATGGTGGCGTAACTTATCTTTTCATGGCATATTTGGCTTTTTAGTTATTTCTGATATGAATTTTTTGGTGTCTGGTTTGAATCGCTGCAACAAAGAGGGACATTAGAATTATAAAGGACTCCTCTCTTTTTCCTTTTTTTTTTTTTTTCTTCTTGGAAAACTTTCAACTTCTTGTTGAAATCTGAGCAGAAAATCAATCTGTACCTTTTATGAGTATAACAATAACACATCATCTATGACATCATAAAGCATCATCCCCTAGTGTAATGTATAATGCTGCTCCCCTGCCCATCAGGTACAGCCATTTTGCCTGCCTCTCAACCACTTGTCAATCTGTGAACATCCTAGCTAGCTATTGGTTCATCAGTCAGCTTGCAAGTATCCTTCTCCGATATTGGTCCCCTGTTAGCCCTGCGGAATTCAACTGTTTTACTGTAGGTTGCCCGCCATCTTTTTTCCCTTCCTTCTGTCTGTCCTACTCACTTTTCTCTATCCTCCTGACTTTCCACTCTCTCTAGCGCATGTCCCTTCTTTTCCTTTCTATTTTCCTCTCATTTTCTCTCTTACCTTGCAGGTAGACACTCTGTTTGCTTAATAAATTTCCTTATGTGATTTCCCGTGTCCGGCGTAGTTTTGTGGGATTTCCTTACACCTAGAGCTCCCCAAAATAAATGGGAGCAAGATTTGCTATTTATTCCTGGCCCAATGTGCATCTTGGTACCAAAGATAGAAAGTTGGGAATGCACTGTATTTATTTGCCAGTGTCAAAGTCTAAGAAGAGTAAATGAGTATGATGCAGTATGAATCTGAGATTTGAACAAAGTGGAACAATAGACACTGTCTGAGAATTCAGAGTGGCCATCAGTTTTCTGTATCCTACATTCATGGTGGTAATTAATCCTTTCTGTGTGGTGAAGAAGAAGGAGGAGAAGGAGAAGGAGAAGAAAGAGATGGAGGAGGAAGAAGAGAAGGTGGAGGAATAAAGAAGGAAGGGAGGGAGAGTGGGAGGAAGGAAGAAAGGAAGGAAGGAAGGAGAGAGAAAGATTGTTTAAACCAAGTTGTAAGCCCCCAGGCTAAACTGTCTAAAAGCCTTTTTTCCAGGAAAGGTAAATGTGGGTTCTGAAAGGGAAGTTGACCCAAGATCCAAGCTAAGGAAGTCAATATTCTTTTCAGCAAGTATCCATATTTTGATTTTGATTGTATGTACATGATGACAGGTAAAAGAAAGTGGTGTATCAGGGAGACCTCTCCAAGATGACAAGGTGACTAAATGCATATGTGAGACTGTCTCGATGCCCATGAAAATAAAAATATCAGAAATGTAATAATACTCTTCAAGAAAACTTTCATCTTCCCCCCAAGATGACTGCTATTTTACCCTTGCTTCTCTGTACCTTATCTTGGCCATATAAATGAGAAGTATGTAAATGCAGTTTTCACTGATTCAGGCTTTTGGAGCTCTGGAAGATCCTCAGAGAGCTCATCATGAGATCTGAACATTGCCTATGCCCACTGGGCCATTCTGGAGTTCTCAGCCTGCCACAGGATGTCATCATCGAATAGGAAACTTACAAGTTTTAGTACATTTGATGTAAAGACTAAGAAAAAGGGCAAAATTATTTGAAGGAACACATGTGGAAAGTTCATGAAGAAAAGGAAACAGAAACAGGAGTTAAACAGTACCTGGTGGCATATATTAGGGTGGAATTAATTCCAGGAAATACTGAACATGTCTATATTTAGCCCCCATCTCCCTGCACCCTGAGACTGAGGAGAGGAATCAGGTGTTTAAAACACTGAATGCTGTTGTATTATAATATGTTCATGTAGAGGGGAATAGAAATAAGTTTCCGTATTAATTTTGTCAATGTTTAGTACTAAACTAAATAATAATAATTGTAAGTTTTGTAATTGTCTTTTGGGGAGGGGAAACATAAAATATCAAATTACCACATATTACATATGTTAATGATGCAAAGAACAAATGTGTGAATTCTCTTAACATATTAAAAATATCTGACATTTATTTTGGATTTTGCAGTTATACTTAAATGTATCCTACAGACTAACTGCTTCACAATTGTGAACATACTTGTTGAAAAGAGATTCCTGAGCCACTCATTGAAAATTTCTGGAAGTAGTGCTCTGGACTTAACATTTTCCCAATCTCAATGTGTACTGTAGTGCTGCTATAACAATTTATCGCAAATTCAGTGGATGAAAGTGACTGAAATTCATTCTATTCCTCTTCTGGATATCAGTTTCACTGGGTTAAAGTTAAGGTATTGGAGCCTGTTGTTGCCTTTAGAAGAGAATCCATTTTCTTGCCTTTTTAAGTCTCTGCGGTCTGCCTGCTTATTCTAATTACTCCCATCCTTATATCACCCAACCTATTATTTCTTTATCATATTTCCTAATTTCTCTCTGATTTCTTGCCTTTCTCATAAATTCTTGCCTTTCTCATATGATTATGTAGGGCCCACCTGGATAATCCAAAGTAATCTCTTCATCTCAATATCCTGACTTTAATGACATTTGCAAAGCACTTTTTACCACAGAGGATAACTCTCCCAAATGCCAGGGATTAGGACCTGGGAATCTCTTGAGTCATTTTTCAGCCTACCTAGTGGGTAATATTCATGCCAAGGAATATTTATGAAGCATAATCACAGAGTGTAGAAATTATCCTTGAGTTACATGGGGATTTAAAAGTGTCAAACTTCAGTAAGAGCTAAGGGATCCACACTATAGACCACACATGCAAGACTTTCTAAGAAATTATGTAACCAGTTCAACTACCATTTGCCAATTTCCCCACTCAAATTGGGAAGATATTCAGTTGAAAAGTCAAGCATGAGATGATGTTTTAATTTGAAAACATAAAGTCTAGTACCTTATTTAGATTTAACAAGTATGAAGTTAAGTTTCAATCATAGGACAGAGTCTAAGGAAAAATTTTAGGGTCCATGCCTCTCTTTCCTGAATTCAACTTTTTTGTCTATTTCATCCCTCTGCTTCCAGGCTTTATTTGGTGAGTTTAACTTTCAGATTTGGTAATACATTTTCCTTTTCTCTTATACTAAGAATGATGTTTCTAAAATACTCAGGAAAAACTGGATTATTAACGCTGTTCTTATTCCTGCTGTTCTGACTTATATGGTTTCTGATAAGAATATGACCATAATTGTTTCTCTGTATGCAAAGAACTTTTTTACTTATACTACTGTAAAACTTTTCTCATTGTCTTTGAGTTTAAACATGAAGTTACATGCATCTGTCTTTCAGTCCATTTTCCGTCTCTCTCTTTCTCTCTTGCACTTTTGCTTGCTCTTTATCTCTCTCTCTCAGATATTTATCCTGGTTGTGTTTCTATCAGTTTCCTGTTGCAAATGCTTTATTTCATATATTTTACGTATTTTATTATTTGGGGGAAATTCGCAACTATTACCTCTTCAAATGGTATCGAACCCCGTTGTCTTTTCTCCTTTGGGATACCAATTATACATATGCTACACCGTTTCATATTGTCCCACGGCTCTTTTATTCTGCTTGGTCTTTTCTTTTTTCTTTTTTCTTTTCCTCCCTATATTTCATTCTGGGTAAGGTCAATTGGACTGTATTTATTCACTCTTAAACTGTCAAGTTCACTAATAATATGTTGAAAGACCATTTTATTCCTATTAATTTGCTATGTATTTTCTCTTCTGGCATCTTTACCTGACTCTGAAAGTTTCTATTTCTCAATTCATTTCCCCCATCTGTCCATGAGTTTGTAGCATATTAATTAATATCTTGAATTCCATTTCTGAAAACTCATTTCTAAGTCTGTTTCTGTTGAATACTTTGTCTCATGACAGAGAAGTGCTTTCCCCTTATTTTTGTTGGTCTCATAACTTATGATTGTAGAATATCATGTGTAGAACAGAGAAGACAATCTAAGGTCAATAGTGTGTAGACAAGGAATTGAGCGTGACTTCCCTTCTACTAATCCGTTAATGTGGAGAGTTTAAACAGTCTAGTTAGAACTGGATGGAGGTTTGGGTTTATTGCTATAATTATCTTCAGTTTGCCACCTTCTTCCAATTCTTCTATTGTACCTTGTACTTTTTGCTCAGAAGGATGTTGGGATTTCAGATGGGTTTTCTTTTCACAATCTACAACTTCCAGGCTTCCTGTATGCCTGCTGTAATGACTTAACAAACAACTGTTAATATACTCTTTTCCTATATTATCTTAGTTATTATAACTTTCTATGATTACAAACTATGTAAGTCAGTTTTATGGGACTTCTCTGGGTTCCTCAGGTCAACCTGAGGTCCATACCCTACAAGCTCCTCCATCATCCCAAGAACTAGCCTTACTAATTG